>NW_028320043.1:0-30993 GCF_062004578.1 Staurois parvus | reverse complement strand
ACTAATCCTCCCCTCAATCCCCTCTCCAGCACAACTCCCCCCCTAATCCCCTCTCCCATCACTAATCCCCTCCCCCCAAATCCCCTCTCCCTATCACTAATCCCCCTCCCCCCAAATCCCCTCTCCCATCACTAATCCCCTTCCCTCCAAATCCCCTCTCCCATCACTAATCCCCCTCCCCCCCAAATCCCCTCTCCCAGCACTAATCCCCTCCCCCCAAATCCCCTCTCCCATCACTAATCCCCCTCCCCCCAAATCCCCTCTCCCATCACTAATCCCCCTCCCCCAAATCCCTCTCCCCATCACTAATCCCCCTCCCCCATCACTAATCCCTCCCCCCAAATCCCCTCTCCCAGCACTAATCCCTCCCCCCAAATCCCCTCTCCCATCACTAATCCCCCTCCCCCCAAATCCCCTCTCCCATCACTAATCCCCCTCCCCAAATCCCCTCTCCCATCACTAATCCCCCTCCCCCCAAATCCCCTCTCCCATCACTAATCCCCCTCCCCCCAAATCCCCCTCTCCCATCACTAATCCCCCTCCCCCAAATCCCCACTTCCAGCACTAATCCCTCCCCCCAAATCCCCTCTCCCATCACTAATCCCTCCCCCCAAATCCCCTCTCCCATCACTAATCCCTCCTCCCAAATCCCCTCTCCCAGCACTAATCCCTCCCCCCAAATCCCCTCTCCCAGCACTAATCCCTCCCCCCAAATCCCCTCTCCCAACACTAATCCCTCCCCTCAAATCCCCTCTCCCAACACTAATCCCTCCCCTCAAATCCCCTCTCCCAGCACTAATCCCCCCCCTAATCCCCTCTCCCATCACTAATCCCCCTCCCCCCAAATCCCCTCTCCCATCACTAATCCCCCTCCCCCCAAATCCCCTCTCCCATCACTAATCCCCTTCCCTCCAAATCCCCTCTCCCATCACTAACCCCCTCCCCCCAAATCCCCTCTCCCAGCACTAATCCCTCCCCCCAAATCCCTCTCCCATCACTAATCCCCCTCCCCCCAAATCCCCTCTCCCATCACTAATCCCCCTCCCCCCAAATCCCCTCTCCCATCACTAATCCCCCTCCCCCAAATCCCCTCTCCCATCACTAATCCCTCCCCCCAAATCCCCTCTCCCAGCACTAATCCCCTCCCCAAATCCCCTCTCCCAGCACTAATCCCCCCCTCAAATCCCCTCTCCCAGCACTAATCCCTCCCCCCAAATCCCCTCTCCCAGCACTAATCCCTCCCCCCAAAGCCCCTCTCCCATTACTAATCCCTCCCCCAAATCCCCTCTCCCAGCACTAATCCCCCTCCCCCCAAATCCCCTCTCCCAGCACTGATTCCCCCCTCCCCCCAATCCCATCTCTAACCCCCCCCCCCAATCCTCTCTCCTAGTTCTAAACTGCCTCCCCAAATTCCCTCTCCCAGCACTAATCCCCCCAAATCCCCTCTCCCAGCACTAATCTCCCCCCCCCCCCAATTTTTACTCCTAGTACAAATCCCCCCTCCAAATCATCTTTTCTATCATTCTATCACAACCCCCCCAAATCCTCACCCGGGGCAGCTGCCCCTCTGCCCACCCCGTGTCCCAGCCCCAACTGACACTCATTACACTACAGTGAGCCCTGATCTAGTTGCAGCGCACCGAACACCCCCCCCCTTTTATAACCCGGCGAGCCGGCCGACTTGATGGCAGAGGAGACCTGCAGTGTATGGTGCTACATATCGGGGGAGATTTACTGGAGAGTGCAGAATCCGGGGCAGCTCTGCATGGCAGCCATCAGCTTCTATCTTCAGCTTGTTCCATGAAGCTTTGACAATAAAACCTGGAAGCTGATTGGCTACCATGCAGAGCCGCCCCAGATTCTGCCCCCTCCAGTGATAGTAAATCTGCCCCTCTTCTGCAATAAAACACACCTGCCGCCTGCTCACTCACCCGCTTACCCGCTCACCCACCGCCTGCTCACCAGCCCGCCCGCCGCCTACTCACCCACCCGCCTACTCACCAACCCGCCTGCTCACCCACCCGCTTACCCGCCCACCCACCCGCCTACTCACCAACCCGCCTGCTCACCCACCCGCTTACCCGCCCACCCACCCGCCTGCTCACCAGCCCGCCCGCCGCCTACTCGCCAACCCGCCTGCTCACCCACCCGCTTACCCACCCACCCGCCTGCTCACCAGCCCGCACGCCGCCTACTCACCAACCTGCCTGCTCACCCACCCGCCCGCTCACCAGCCCGCCCGCCGCCTACTCACCCACCCGCCTGCTCACCCGCCACTCGCCTGCCTGCTCACCTGCCCACCGCCTGCTCACCCGCCCGCCTGCTCACCAGCCCGCCCGCTCTCCCGCCCGCCGCCTACTCACCCGCCCGCCTACTCACCCACCCGCCTGCTCACCCGCCCACCGCCTGCTCACCCGCCCGCCTGCTCACCCGCCCACCTGCTCACCAGCCCACCCGCTCTCCCGCCCGCCGCCTACTCACCCACCCGCCTGCTCACCCGCCCACTCGCCTGCCTGCTCACCCATCCGCCTGCTCACCCGCCCGCCTACTCACCCACTCGCCTGCCTGCTCACCCACCCGCCTGCTCACCCGCCCGCCTGCTCACCCGCCCACTCGCCTGCCTGCTCACCCACCCGCCTACTCACCCACCCGCCTGCTCACCCACCCGCCCGCTGCCTACTCACCCACCCGCCTGCTCACCCGCCCACCGCCTGCTCACCCGCCCGCCTGCTCACCAGCCCGCCCACTTGCTCTCCCGCCCGCCGCCTACTCACCCGCCCGCCTACTCACCCACCCGCCTGCTCACCCGCCCACTCACCTGCCCGCCTACTCACCCACTCGCCTGCCTGCTCACCCACCCGCTCACCTGCTCACCAGCCCGCCCGCTCTCCCGCCCGCCGCCTACTCACCCGCCCGCCTACTCACCCATCCGCCTGCTCACCCGCCCACTCGCCTGCCTGCTCACCCACCCACCTGCTCACCCGCCCGCCTACTCACCCACTCGCCTGCCTGCTCACCCCACCCGCCTGCTCACCCGCCCGCCTGCTCACCCGCCCACTCACCTGCCTGCTCACCCCACCCGCCTGCTCGCCCGCCGCCTACTCACCAACCTGCCTGCTCACCCACCCGCCCGCTCACCAGCCCGCCCGCCGCCTACTCACCACCCGCCTGCTCACCCGCCCACTCGCCTGCCTGCTCACCTGCCCACCGCCTGCTCACCCGCCCGCCTGCTCACCAGCCCGCCCGCTCTCCCGCCCGCCGCCTACTCACCCGCCCGCCTACTCACCCACCCGCCTGCTCACCCGCCCGCCTGCTCACCCGCCCGCCTGCTCACCCGCCCACCTGCTCACCAGCCCGCCCGCTCTCCCGCCCGCCGCCTACTCACCCACCCGCCTGCTCACCCACCCGCCTGCTCACTCGCCTGCCTACTCACCCACTCGCCTGCCTGCTCACCCACCGCCTGCTCACCCGCCCGCCTACTCACCCACCCGCCTGCTCACCCGCCCACCTGCTCACCCACCCGCCTGCTCACCCGCCTGCCTACTCACCCGCCCGCCCGCCGCCTACTCACCCACCCGCCTGCTCACCCGCCCACTCGCCTGCCTGCTCACCCACCCGCCTGCTCACTCGCCTGCCTACTCACCCACTCGCCTGCCTGTCACCCGCCCGCCTGCTCACCCGCCCACTCGCCTGCCTGCTCACCCACCCGCCTGCTCACCCGCCTGCCTACTCACCCACCCGCCCGCCGCCTACTCACCCGCCCACGCCTGCTCACCAGCCCGCCCGCTTGCTCTCCCGCCCGCCGCCTACTCACCCGCCCGCCTACTCACCCACCCGCCTGCTCACCTGCCTGCTCACCCACCCGCTCACCTTGCCCGCCTACTCACCCACTCGCCTGCCTGCTCACCCACCCGCTCACCTGCCTGCTCACCCACCCGCTCACCTGCCCGCCTACTCACCACTCGCCTGCCTGCTCACCCACCCGCTCACCTGCCCGCCTACTCACCCACTCGCCTGCCTGCTCACCCACCCGCTCACCTGCCCGCCTACTCACCCACCCGCCCGCCTGCTCACCCGCCCACCTGCTCACCAGCCCGCCCGCTCTCCCGCCCGCTGCCTACTCACCCGCCCGCCTACTCACCCATCCGCCTGCTCACCCGCCCACTCGCCTGCCTGCTCACCCACCCACCTGCTCACCCGCCCGCCTACTCACCCACTCGCCTGCCTGCTCACCCGCCCGCCTGCTCACCGCCCACTCACCTGCCTGCTCACCCACCCGCCTGCTCACCCGCCTGCCTGCTCACCCACCCTCCTGCTCACCCACCCGCCCGCTCACCAGCCCGCCCGCCGCCTACTCACCCACCCGCCTGCTCACCCGCCCACCGCCTGCTCACCCGCCTGCCTGCTCCCCCGCCCGCCTGCTCACCCGCCCGCCTACTCACCCGCCCGCCTGCTCACCCACCCGCCTGCTCACCCGCCCGCCTACTCACCCGCCCGCCCGCCGCCTACTCACCCACCCGCCTGCTCACCCGCCCACTCGCCTGCCTGCTCACCCACCCGCCTGCTCACTCGCCTGCCTACCTCACCCGCCCGCCTGCTCACCCACCCGCCTGCTCACCCGCCTGCCTACTCACCAGCCCGCCCGCCGCCTACTCACCCACCCGCCTGCTCACCCGCCCACCGCCTGCTCACCAGCCTGCCTGCTCCCCCGCCCGCCTGCTCACCCGCCCGCCTACTCACCCACCCGCCTGCTCACCCGCCCACCTGCTCACCCACCCGCCTGCTCACCCGCCTGCCTACTCACCCGCCCGCCCGCCGCCTACTCACCCACCCGCCTGCTCACCCGCCCACTCGCCTGCCTGCTCACCCACCCGCCTGCTCACCCACCCGCCTGCTCACCTCTGAGACCTCTGCGTTTAGGGCGATGGTACCACCGGGTGCAGCAGAGACCTCTGTGTTTAGGACGATGGTACCACCAGGTGCAGCAGAGACCTCTGCGTTTAGGGCGATGGTACCACCAGGTGCAGCAGAGACCTCTGCGTTTAGGGGGCGATGGTACCACCAGGTGCAGCAGAGACCTCTGCGTTTAGGACGATGGTACCACCGAGTGCAGCAGAGACCTCTGTGTTTAGGGCGATGGTACCGCCGGGTGCAGCAGAGACCTCTGTGTTTAGGGCGATGGTACCACCGGGTGCAGCAGAGACCTCTGTGTTTAGGGCGATGGTACCACCGGGTGCAACAGAGACCTCTGCGTTTAGGGCGATGGTACCGCCGGGTGCAGCAGAGACCTCTGCGTTTAGGACGATGGTACCACCGGGTGCAGCAGAGACCTCTGCGTTTAGGGCGATGGTACCACCGGGTGCAACAGAGACCTCTGCGTTTAGGGCGATGGTACCACCAGGTGCAGCAGAGACCTCTGCGTTTAGGACGATGGTACCACCATGTGCAGCAGAGACCTCTGCGTTTAGGACGATGGTACCACCGAGTGCAGCAGAGACCTCTGCGTTTAGGGCGATGGTACCACCGGGTGCAGCAGAGACCTCTGCGTTTAGGGCGATGGTACCACCGGGTGCAGCAGAGACCTCTGCGTTTAGGGCGATGGTACCACCGGGTGCAGCAGAGACCTCTGCGTTTAGGGCGATGGTACCACCAGGTGCGGCAGAGACCTCTGCGTTTAGGACGATGGTACCACCAGGTGCAGCAGAGACCTCTGCGTTTAGGGCGATGGTACCACCAGGTGCAGCAGAGACCTCTGCGTTTAGGGCGATGGTACCACCGGGTGCAGCAGAGACCTCTGTGTTTAGGGCGATGGTACCATTGGGGAGATTTCCCTTCACTTCCTGTCCCAGAGCCAAACAGGAAGTGAGAGGAAATCCCTGCAAAGTGAGGGAGGTCCAGGTGCCCAGAATGGAGGATCTCCCCCGGGGACAAGCCTCCGCAGGCTGCGGATCAGAGACAGAAGCTACAGACAGCGAGAGTTCACATAGAATTTTATTCCAATGTCAGGTCAGGCAGAGGATAGGAGGAGGGAAGCAACGCGTTTCGCCCATCGCCGGCCCCCTTCATCAGAGGCCTCTGTGGGGACCAATCCAGGACAGTCTCGGGCTCAGGGGTGGGCCTTTGCCGTCACCATTTTGTCCAAGGCAGTTTCTTTGCTGCGTTCTGGTTGGCTGCCGGTAATTCGGGGTAGTAGCTGGAACATCCCATCGTGGCGATTAAGGAAACCACGACGACGACCGTCAACATGCCTCTCAACCATTTATACCAGAGGGGGGGGATGGGGGCCAAATCCAGCTCTTTAAACCCCAAAACATCGAACGCCAAAGAAATGCCAAACCATATCCCCACCCCCAAGATGGCGGCATTGACGTTCTCGATCAGCAGCAGGCTGGTGAAGGCCAAGTAGGGCAGCATGGCGCCCGTCACCAGGTTGGTCCAGTTGGGTGTGGTGGGGCTGTTGTCTGGGAGGGTGGAACCCCAGCGCACCCCTCCGAGGAAGGACAGGATGCAGGCCCCATACAGCACCTGGAGCGAGGCCAGCCCCGGCGAGTATACCTGCATGACGCACATAGCGAGCGGCACCGCCATGAAGGGCGTGGCCCCGGCGACCCCCAGAACAAACGCCGGCTTCGGGGTCTTCTTCATCTCCTGCCAATGGCGCCTTGCGGTGGTAATGAGCACGCCTTCATTGACCTCCTCCTTCCTCTTCTGCCATTGGCTGGATGTGTGGAGGCCGAGCCTCGTGCTGAGGTTCAACGCAGAGAGGAGCACTGCGGGGGCGGGCCTGGAAGGCGGAGCCTGCTGGTAAAGCCCGGAGGTTGGAGGTCTTTGGTAAAGTCCGGCGGCCGCTGGACAGAATAGCCATCGTCTGCAGAGCGGGGGCGGGGCCTTCGACAACTGCAGGAGAAACACAAGGTCAGGGAAACCACTAACAAGGATTCCCCTCACTTCCTGTGTGGTCACCGCGACAGGAAGTCAGGGAAAATGTTCCCAGTGGGGACACCAACAACTGTGACAGAGGGTCTAACCCCCCCCCCCCCCGTGCCCAACCCGTGGCCCTCATGCAGCTCGTGGGGCCCCTGCACACTGTGTTTCTGTGCTCAGTCAATGAAGGAGATAAAAGCCAATTGAACCTAAATGTGTGCCCAGCCTATCCCGTGCCAGCATGGCTCTCTGTGCGGAAGAGGCGGTCTCCCTGCAGAGGTCTGACACACCCCCTGCTGAGTCACAGCCCTCCAATCAGCACGGAGCGCAAGCCTTACACATTGCAGAGCTGCAAGCGTGACTCAGATAAATGTGCTGGACCTCTGCAGAGAGACTGCTGCTTCCACACCAAGAACAAGGGGCCCATTCGGTGTCTGTCCGCAGTCTCTGACCGTCTCCTGTACTGTGTCCGCAGTCTCTGGTCATCTCCTGTACTGTGTCTGCAGTCTCTGGTCATCTCCTGTACTGTGTCTGCAGTCTCTGACCGTCTCCTGTACTGTGTCCGCAGTCTCTGACCGTCTCCTGTACTATGTCCGCAGTCTCTGACCGTCTCCTGTACTATGTCCGCAGTCTCTGACCGTCCCCTGTACTATGTCCGCAGTCTCTGACCGTCTCCTGTACTATGTCCGCAGTCTCTGGTCATCTCCTGTACTGTGTCTGCAGTCTCTGACCGTCTCCTGTACTGTGTCCGCAGTCTCTGACCGTCTCCTGTACTGTGTCCGCAGTCTCTGACCGTCTCCTGTACTATGTCTGCAGTCTCTGACCGTCTCCTGTACTATGTCCGCAGTCTCTGACCGTCCCCTGTACTATGTCCGCAGTCTCTGACCGTCTCCTGTACTATGTCCGCAGTCTATGGTCATCTCCTGTACTGTGTCTGCAGTCTCTGACCGTCTCCTGTACTATGTCCGCAGTCTCTGACCGTCTCCTGTACTATGTCCGCAGTCTCTGACCGTCTCCTGTACTATGTCCGCAGTCTCTGACCGTCTCCTGTACTATGTCCGCAGTCTCTGACCGTCTCCTGTACTATGTCCGCAGTCTCTGACCGTCTCCTGTACTATGTCCGCAGTCTCTGACCGTCTCCTGTACTATGTCCGCAGTCTCTGGCCATCTCCTGTACTGTGTCCGCAGTCTCTGGTCATCTCCTGTACTATGTCCGCAGTCTCTGGTCATCTCCTGTACTGTGTCCGCAGTCTCTGGTCATCTCCTGTACTGTGTCCGCAGTCTCTGACCGTCTCCTGTACTATGTCCGCAGTCTCTGACCGTCTCCTGTACTATGTCCGCAGTCTCTGACCGTCTCCTGTACTATGTCCGCAGTCTCTGACCGTCTCCTGTACTGTGTCCGCAGTCTCTGGTCATCTCCTGTACTATGTCCGCAGTCTCTGGTCATCTCCTGTACTGTGTCCGCAGTCTCTGGTCATCTCCTGTACTATGTCCGCAGTCTCTGACCGTCCCCTGTACTATGTCCGCAGTCTCTGACCGTCCCCTGTACTGTGTCCGCAGTCTCTGACCGTCCCCTGTACTATGTCCGCAGTCTCTGACCGTCTCCTGTACTATGTCCGCAGTCTCTGACCGTCTCCTGTACTGTGTCCGCAGTCTCTGGCCATCTCCTGTACTGTGTCCGCAGTCTCTGGTCATCTCCTGTACTGTCCGCAGTCTCCGGTCATCTCCTGTACTGTCCGCAGTCTCTGGTCATCTCCTGTACTGTCCGCAGTCTCTGGTCATCTCCTGTACTGTGTCCGCAGTCTCTGGTCATCTCCTGTACTGTGTCCGCAGTCTCTGGCCATCTCCTGTACTGTGTCCGCAGTCTCTGGTCATCTCCTGTACTGTGTCCGCAGTCTCTGACCGTCTCCTGTACTGTCCGCAGTCTCTGGTCATCTCCTGTACTATGTCTGCAGTCTCTGACCGTCCCCTGTACTGTCCGCAGTCTCTGACCGTCTCCTGTACTGTGTCCGCAGTCTCTGACCGTCCCCTGTACTGTCCGCAGTCTCTGGTCATCTCCTGTACTGTCCGCAGTCTCCGGTCATCTCCTGTACTGTCCGCAGTCTCTGGTCATCTCCTGTACTGTCCGCAGTCTCTGGTCATCTCCTGTACTGTGTCCGCAGTCTCTGGTCATCTCCTGTACTGTCCGCAGTCTCTGACCGTCTCCTGTACTGTCCGCAGTCTCTGACCATCTCCTGTACTGTGTCCGCAGTCTCTGACCGTCTCCTGTACTGTCCGCAGTCTCTGACCGTCTCCTGTACTGTCCGCAGTCTCTGACCGTCCCCTGTACTGTCCGCAGTCTCTGGTCATCTCCTGTACTGTGTCCGCAGTCTCTGACCGTCTCCTGTACTGTGTCCGCAGTCTCTGACCGTCTCCTGTACTGTGTCCGCAGTCTCTGACCATCTCCTGTACTGTCTGCAGTCTCTGGTCATCTCCTGTACTGTCCGCAGTCTCTGACCGTCTCCTGTACTGTCTGCAGTCTCTGACCGTCTCCTGTACTGTCCGCAGTCTCTGACCGTCTCCTGTACTGTCCGCAGTCTCTGACCGTCCCCTGTACTGTCCGCAGTCTCTGACCATCTCCTGTACTGTGTCCGCAGTCTCTGACCGTCTCCTGTACTGTCCGCAGTCTCTGACCGTCTCCTGTACTGTCCGCAGTCTCTGACCGTCTCCTGTACTGTCCGCAGTCTCTGACCGTCTCCTGTACTGTCCGCAGTCTCTGACCGTCTCCTGTACTGTCCGCAGTCTCTGACCGTCTCCTGTACTGTCCGCAGTCTCTGACCACAACAACCTGGGGAAGCCTCCACTCACCTGCACAGCCAGGGGCAGATTCCTCCCTCGGAGACACAGCAACATCTCAGCAAAACCTGCAAACAAAACTTTATTAACGTGAGGCAGGAACACAGAGCGGGCCGGGGATCTGGTGTGCAGACGGGAGACTCTGTGATTTCTATGGGTCGGGTTCAGGGACGGTGTTGTATTTGGTTGGAGATCTCCGGATTCCCCCTCCTGTCTCCTCCACAGAGGAGGGCACAGTGTGGATGGAAGAAGCCGGAGGATGAACTAGACTGTCAGTCTCCGCCCACAACTGTCACCTGAAGCCACAAATGCCAGTTGACTCCTTTTTTGAGCTGTTAATCCAAAACAAGTATGCAGCCAGTGAAGGCGAGACGTGTCTGGTGTCCCGGCTCGTTAAGTAATCCAAGCCACTGACCCCAGAGGATCAGCATGACAGCCAGGGGAGGAATGGCAGCATGTATGTTCCCTCTGTATGGGGGACCCCCAGCACTGAGAGAACTACAAGTCCCAGCTGACAGTGTGACTACACCACCCCATAGATGGATCATCCGTCAGAGTGACCCCAGCAGAGGCTGCAGAGCATGCTCACCGAGGCTTACAGCGGAGGTCAGAAGCAGGAAGTGACACCCACATCACTTCCTGTGGGCAATGAAGCCAGAACTAGTGTGGGCAAGGCTTCCTGAGCATGCTCAGACTGAACTCTGCCAGATCCCTGCAGACACAGTATGGGAAGTACCATTGGTCTGCGGCCTGGCTGCCATTCCCATCCTCCAGCTTCAGCAGTGCAATCGCTGAACAAGCCTGGGGATAAGGATATCGCACATCTGCCTGCAAGCTGGAGGATGACCATGGCAGCCAGAGGAGAAATGGTGGAAGCTGGAGGATGACCATGGCTGCCAGAGGAGAAATGGCGGAAGCTGGAGGATGACCACAACGGCCAGAGGAGAGATGGCGGAAGCTGGAGGATGACCATGACGGCCAGAGGAGAGATGGCAGAAGCTGGAGGATGGTCTTGGCCACCAGAAGAGAGATGGCGGAAGCTGGACGATGACTGTGGCGGCCAGAGGAGAGATGGCAGAAGCTGGAGGATGATCATGGCAGCCAGAGGAGAGATGGTGGAAGCTGAAGGATGATCATGGCAACCAGAGGAGAGATGGGGAAGCTGGAGGATGACTGTGATGGCCAGAGGAGAGATGGCGGAGCTGGAGGATGACCATGACAGCCAGAGGAGAGATGGAAGAAGCTGGAGGATGGTCCTGGCTGCCAGAGGAGAGATGGTGGAAGCTGGAGGATGACCGTGGCGGCCAGAGGAGAGATGGCAGAAGCTGGAGGATGACCATGACGGCAAGAGAAGAGATGGCGGAGCTAGAGGATGACCATGACAGCCAGAGGAGAGATGTCAGAAGCTGGAGGATGACCGTGATGGCCAGAGGAGAGATGGCGGAAGCTGGAGGATGACCGTGGCGGCCAGAGGAGAGATGGCAGAAGCTGGAGGATGACCGTGCCAGCCAGAGGAGAGATGGCAGAAGCTGGAGGATGACCATGGCGGCCAGAGGAGAAATGGCAGCCAACCTGGCCATGCAATCGGATTGTAGAATCGCCATCCAATCTTCTTTTTATATGTATGGTGGGAAGATGGTGTCACCTATACAATGTCCATCCAATGTAGGAAATCGGTTCCTAAAATGTCACACTAAGCCCCGCCTCACACTAAGCCCTGCCTCACACTAAGCCCCGCCTCACACTGTGACTTCCTGCGACCTGCAGCACCGAGAGTCGCAAGACAAGTAAAAACGCATTTATTTCAACGGCTGCCGACAAAAAAAAAAATAGTTCCTTCACTCCTTCCCTTCAGTGCCACCGACTGCGAGACTGAGAGCCGCAAACGTCGCAAAGTAGTCGCATCTCTGCTGCTCTGACTGCCACTTTCACAGGGTTCCGGCCAAAGTCACACGAAGGTCACATGGAAGTCACATGGAATTCACACGAAGGTCACATGGAAGTCACACGAAGGTCACATGGAAGTCACATGGAATTCACACGAAGGTCACATGGAAGTCACACAAAGGTCACATGGAAGTCACACGAAGGTCACATGGAAGTCACATTGAATTCACACGAAGGTCACATGGTAGTCACACGAAGGTCACATAGAAGTCACACAAAGGTCACATAGAAGTCACACGAAGGTCACATGGAAGTCACACGAAGGTCACATGGAGGTCACACGAAGGTCACATGGAAGTCACACAAAGGTCACATGGAGGTCACACAAAGGTCACATGGAGGTCACACAAAGGTGTGACATAAATGTACAGATTTGAGTAGATAAGATGTGATCTGTAGCAATATGTAATCGTAAATGTAGTTGCATTCCTTGTCATTAATGAAATATTCATTCAGAGGTATTCAGAGACAGATGGTCACCAATTAACATCTGAAAAGACTTCCAGCTTCCTCTGGATGTGACACCTGGGGGCCAATAAGATTTGTCTATAATCAGACTTTGCCACCTTCCGGAAGTAAAGGATGAAACGGCTGGAGACAGGTTGGCTTCATGACATCGGGAGACCAGAGCCTTAGAGTACATCCAGACATCAAAGGAAAGGTTTCCTCCCTCATAAAAGCTAAAATATTAGTTGCAGAGAGATGAGAATACTTCCTTCTGATGGGACACTCTGTGGGCTGCATCGGCATATAAAAACCATATTTGTGTTTAGGTAGAAGGCCAGGAAAATGCAGGAAATGGTTAGGTGGCGCTGGATTGTGACACTCGAATGGTGTTTGGTACTGTCACGATCAGGCCGATGCATTGGTGTCGGAAATCCAATCCCCGACTTGGTTTTTCAAGCCGGTCTTGGTCCAATTGACCTTGGGCAGGTCAGCACCCAGAACTTCCTATGGGTGGGTACAGGAACACCCCCCAGGGTCAATTGGCCGAGGACTAATGTCCCGCCTATGTCCATATCCCCATAAATTGCGTACCCTGACATTGGGACATTTGTGATTTGTATGGAGCTGGTCGATCGACTAACGGATTGCGGACTTTTTCTGACTTGCTCCAGTCGCAGGATAAATCTGGGTAAAGTTTTATTCTGTTTTATTCCCTTTTATTTTATAGTGAAGTCATTTGTGTGTCTTCTTGTATTTCTGTAACTTTTTATAATTTGTACATATTTTATGCCCCGCCCACTTTTGGGATATTAAATCTTAAAATTAATTAGTGACTTCTGTGTATTGAAGCTCGGACTCAGATCTCCGGAGAGACTAGATTGTATTTTAGTGTCTTTATATTCTCGGTCAAGCTCATTGCCAATCTGTATGCAATTGCTCTGTGTGCGGGCAGATTTAAAGGTAACAGATCTGCCAGATGGAGATCTGTGTGTGTGGGGTGTCCCAGCAGACCGTTCTGCGGATAAACTGTTGGGTGGGCAGGCTACCGTTTGTGGTGTGGGGGTGTGTGGACAGTGGGAGGGTGATAACATCGGGGATCAAGCTGTAGGATAGCTGGAGGGATCCTAGAAGGGTGTAATTACTAAGCTGCTCCTCCCCTCTAATCAGTGCACCAGATTGTATGTAAGATTTGTATCTGCCAGTGTGTGGTCAGCCAGCTGGATTGGAGTGGAGTCTCCCCCCGGTGGTGGGCAGAGGTAGTGCAGCTGTGGAAGGATATCACGGCTGATCTTATATACGGTTTTATATATTCAGAGTTAAGTCCCCTTTATTCCCTCTTACCCCAAGTCACGGCCGCACCTCGGTTAGCTAGTTGCTGTTGGCGTGGCGTGTGGGGGATCCGTGACAAATACATGAGGCGGGATATGATCTCCATGTATAATACATAAGGGGGGATATGATCTCCATGTATAATACATAAGGGAGATATGATCTCCATGTATAATACATAAGGGGGGATATGATCTCCATGTATAATACATAAGGGGGGATATGATCTCCATGTATAATACATAAGGGGGGGGTATATGATCTTCAAAAAAGAGGGGTTTGTGAAAAGAGATTCACAGAAAAGCGGCTACATAATGAATAGAACGTGACACTCAGAAAATTTCCAAAAATTATGCTTTATTACACATATATAGATATGACATATGGGCATATGCCCTGGTTTACCATCACCTCAGTATGAGACAATAACACACAGACCTAAAACCATATAAAATGACATCAAGACCGGTCTAAATGCATGTGCAACAGAAAGAATGACTACAAGAGTCTAATACCTCTGCAGCGCAAGCACATAGGTGAACACTTCCATGGGGAGGTGTATCCAAAAATTGTACCATAAGTATACCATAATATTGAATATATAATAAATGACAATATCAATCTGGTGAATCCCAATAAGGGAATCCAAAAATTATACTATGGATATATATATATATCACATGTATGCAAGGCAGCAGCACAAAAAGCGTGAAGAAGAGAACAATAGGCCTAGGGCCTGTATGGAAAAAGACATAAATGTCCAATATATGATACAATACATTCCTGTGCCAGCACACGTGGTTGGGGCCCATTCATCTGTAATATGAACAGCTGTATCTCAGAGCTTTTGAATGAAAATAAGCCCCAGTTATTCCCAGGATGGGAGAAAAGATGCAAATAGCAACATTCTGCTTGAAATGGTGTCTTCACCACTATTTGTGGACTACACACCACCTTTTGTAGAAAAAACAACAACAAGACATGTCCCAAGGTATCTTCTGCTTGTAGAAATATATATGGTGTTATATCTTGTGTCCTACATAAAGCACCATGATGTCCCCATCCTGTAGTAAAACAAATAATGTGGGAAGTCACTGACAGAGCTTACACTCAGTAAGATATATAGATCATATAAATCACAGAGGATCATATATCTAATGTCCCGCAACAATCCACTCACCACCTGTGCTGTGGAAAATGAGAATAAAAGAAATGTCCTTCATGGGTATTGCCATACACGGCCACAGAGACCAGGGAGCCACCGCTGACATCCACCGATATACCGCGGGCTCCAGCCCCCTCTTGGCGCTTGTGCTGCTCACACTTGCCTCATGGCATGTGAAGATGGCTTCCTCCTCATGGACCAGCGTGCGTTCCACCTAGTGCGCATGACCGGAAGTGACGTAACTGACGTATGACGTCAACGCGTTTCGCCGATGGGCGTATCTCACTCAGCTTCGTCAGGACCAATGAGATAACTGCATTTCAATATCCTATTTATAGTGGGTAAGAACCCACCCATTTATGCAAAAGAGGATGACCTGCAATTATTCTAATGGGAAAGAACAAGGGGGGGGAGGCTAAATACTTAGCACAGCTGCTGGTCTTAATAAAATTAAAAGAAAACAGACGGCTGGAGTCAACAATGAGGGGAGAGGCTGAATATTATTTACCGATATACATATTGATCACATGGATCATAAATTATATATATCTCTCAATCTATTAAAGCCTTTCATACATTCCCGCCAATAGATAGTGATATAAATCAGAGAATCAACAATTCCATTCACCAAATCTGGTTACTTGAAAATCAATGTCTATTATCAACAGGTATCCTATATTACCTAAAACCACCACAAGATGGCAATATAACCTGAGAGTTCACATAAGGGTCATTATAACCAAAATATCCCAATTTTTTAACAGCCATCTCACAATGTGATTATTGTACAAAGAAGGAAGTACTAAAGATCATTTGATCAGGCCGTAAACCCTTATACATTATACAAGCTACATGAAAGTTCATATCATAGGATCATCCCTACTTGTATAAATATTCCCACTGTATATAGTGTGGTTAATGAGATTAGTTGATCACAATTCCAACCACAAAGGGGGATGGGGAAATGCCATCAACTAACCGTCACATGGTAGTGAACCAGTACATAGTCCCATAGATCTATTTTTCCAAAAACACTTGGAGATCACATTCCACATTTAACCCCTTAGGGTACAGTGTATCAAGTTTATATATCCAATATTTCTCCTTTTTAAGCAGTTCTCTATCAAAATCACCCCTCCTTTGTGGGAAGTGCAATGCATAGAAACCTTTTACTTTGGTACCATCCAATTTGCCTCCATGGTATTTGGCATAATGTTGAGCAAGATTACTATCAGGGTCATTAGATCTAATATCTCTAAGATGTTCACCTATTCGTACTTTAAGTTGTCTTTTAGTTTTACCTACATACATCTTTTTACAGGGACAAGTTAAAATATATAGTACTCTTACTGTAGAGCAGTTTATAAGACTCTGAATTTTATAGTGAGTATTATTTCCTGAATCATAAAAGGAATCTGTGCGATCCACATACTTGCAGATTTGACATTTCCCACATTTAAACATTCCCTTAGTACGTGATTTTAGCCATGTTGTTTATTTTAATGGTTGATAATCTGAATGAATAAGGAGATCACCAAGATTTGGTGCTCTTCTTGCTACCATTTGGGGACGTTCACCTACTATCTTACTCAACCTGGGACATTGGGTGAGAATCTTCCAGTGTTTTTCCAATATCAATTTGACATCTTGCCACTGGGCTCCAAATTGGGTTATCATTCTCACAGGCTGATCACTCAATTTGGCCTTTTCTTCCTTTTTCGTAGATAATAAATCCTCGCGGTCAGTTTGATATGCCCGCCTCCGAGCATTTCTAATTTGGGAGTGGGAATATCCCCTTTCTCTAAATCTTCTATAGAGGTCCTGAGCTTCTATTTTAAAATCATTGATGTTTGAACAGTTTCTTCGACATCTCAAAAACTGTCCCACAGGAATCCCTGAGATCAGTGAACGTGGATGGTAGCTTCTTGCCTCCAATAAGGTATTGGCGGCTGTGGGTTTTCTATATGTCTTAGTGAGAAGTCTTCCATTTTCAAGTCTAATCTCCAGATCCAGAAAAGAAATGCATCTTTCATCAAATATGTATGTAAGTCCAATATTAAAGGAGTTCTGATTCAGCTCTTCCAGGAATAATTTTAATTCCTCAGATGTTCCTTGCCATACGAGGAACACATCATCTATATATCTTAACCAGATCTGGACATTAGCTAGGAATCTTGATGATCTAAATACTACTTGTTCCTCCCAAAACCCCAAATGGAGACATGCGTAAGCCGGAGCCCACGGTGCTCCCATACTAGTACCTCTAGTTTGCTGATAAAAGGTATTATTAAATTGAAAGAAGTTATGTTTCAGTGCAAACTCCAGTAACTCACTAATAAATTCGTTCTGTCCTCCTAAAGTGGGATATGTTTTGTCAAGGAAGTAGGAAACTGATCTCACACCACATTCATGTGGGATAGAGGTGTAAAGTGACTCCACATCTATTCCCACTAGAATGGAATTGTCCTGAATAGTCATATTTTTGATTTTAGCCAACACATCTTTAGTATCCCTAACATATGAGGCGAGATTCGGAACCATATCCTTAAGAAACAAGTCAATATATTTCCCTGTTTTGTCTAGGGGACCATTGATGGCAGAAACAATAGGTCTGCCTGGAGGGTTTTCTTGGTTTTTATGTATTTTTGGGATAATGTAAAAAGTAGGGTGATTGAATTCTTCAGTTCTTAAATAGTCATATTCTTTTTTTGTTAATAAACCCACTTCTTTTCCTAATGTTAAAATGGAATTCAGTTTTTTAACCACCATATGGAAAGGATTCGCAGTCACTTTCCTATATGTGGATGAGTCACTCAATAAACGTTTCACCTCCCTAACATAATTTAGTTCTTTCATAATCACCACATTACCCCCTTTATCACTTCTCTTAATGACAATGTCTCTAGTCTCTTTTAATTCTTTTAGAGCTTTTCTTTCTCTTTTAGTGAGGTTATCACCAATTGGCATTTTCCACTCAAGATTTTTGAGATCATCAGCAACAAAGTCTAGAAATGTCGAGATCCTCATATTAGAACGAATTTTCGGCATTTTTGTCGATCTGATGTTTAGATCGACCTTTCTAATAATGTTGTTAAAATTATCCAAATCTATTACATTTTCATCATCATCCTCATTTTCTTCTATGAGAGATATCAACATATCCAGCATCTTGCGATCCTCAGTGGACGCGTCAGAGGCCAAATCCTCCAAGATAATGGGATTACTGTGTATCATTCTCAGGAAAACTTTTCTTAGAAATAAGTTTACATCTTTAAATACCTCGAACTCGTCCATGGGAGTCACTGGTGAAAAGAACATTCCTTTATTTAATAAAGAAATGTGTTCCCTTTTAAGTGGAAAGTTAGCCAAATTGATCACCTTTTTGTCATTAATATTCTCTTCTACTACCTCCTCTGACTTCTTGTTCTGCCCTTGTCCTCCTGATGTTTGTTTTTTAAGGATTCCTCTACTTTCTTTTTTGATCCTCTTCCCATCTGTAATTGATGGACACGAGGAGGTTCTCCGTTCTGTTGGTCTAAAAAAGAGACCGATTTCCCAAGATTTTCTGACTCACTTTCACTAGACATAGTTTCTCCCATTGATCTAGAATGTGAACGAAAAACTCTTCGTTTAGATCGACTCCTACTTCTTTTTGTGGTGAGATCAAATATCTCACCTGTTTCCCAGTCTTTTAAATCACGTCTAAATTTAGTTTGTTTAGTAGTTCTAAGATTTTTCTGTACTTTTTCGACTTCCTTTTTCAGTTGTTCATTATATTTTGCAAAATTCTCCTGATTTTTAAAAGGATCTAGATCTAATGCGCTTTTATTAATAGCCTGATCCAGTTCTTCAAGTTGTAATTTTTCTTCCTCTACAATAAGTTTCATACCATTAATCCCATGTTCTATACACAGCACTTTCCACTTCTCCAAAAACCTTTCATTATGTAAATGTTCAGCTGGAACAACCTTACTTCTCAGACCACGTGGGATAATACTCTGTCTGATATAAGCTTCCAAGAAGCAAACATCCCACTTACGATTGAGACGTTTGATAACAAGCTTTTTATGTTCCCGGAATTTAATCTTAATGTCCTCATCTTCAGTAGATAGATTTGGGCCTTCTGCTACAAAGGCTTGATGCATTTCCAACTCTACCTCATCTCCCGGTATGAATGCCATGAATACCAGCCCCTCACTCAGGGTGCTCCAGCCGTCTATAAAAATAAAACACTCACAATCTGGGGTGATGGCAAACCAAATTATCAACGTCAATTAACCTCTAAAAGAACAGGTCCATCAGAACAGGTCCATGTGAACTCTCAGGTTATATTGCCATCTTGTGGTGGTTTTAGGTAATATAGGATACCTGTTGATAATAGACATTGATTTTCAAGTAACCAGATTTGGTGAATGGAATTGTTGATTCTCTGATTTATATCACTATCTATTGGCGGGAATGTATGAAAGGCTTTAATAGATTGAGAGATATATATAATTTATGATCCATGTGATCAATATGTATATCGGTAAATAATATTCAGCCTCTCCCCTCATTGTTGACTCCAGCCGTCTGTTTTCTTTTAATTTTATTAAGACCAGCAGCTGTGCTAAGTATTTAGCCTCCCCCCCCTTGTTCTTTCCCATTAGAATAATTGCAGGTCATCCTCTTTTGCATAAATGGGTGGGTTCTTACCCACTATAAATAGGATATTGAAATGCAGTTATCTCATTGGTCCTGACGAAGCTGAGTGAGATACGCCCATCGGCGAAACGCGTTGACGTCATACGTCAGTTACGTCACTTCCGGTCATGCGCACTAGGTGGAACGCACGCTGGTCCATGAGGAGGAAGCCATCTTCACATGCCATGAGGCAAGTGTGAGCAGCACAAGCGCCAAGAGGGGGCTGGAGCCCGCGGTATATCGGTGGATGTCAGCGGTGGCTCCCTGGTCTCTGTGGCCGTGTATGGCAATACCCATGAAGGACATTTCTTTTATTCTCATTTTCCACAGCACAGGTGGTGAGTGGATTGTTGCGGGACATTAGATATATGATCCTCTGTGATTTATATGATCTATATATCTTACTGAGTGTAAGCTCTGTCAGTGACTTCCCACATTATTTGTTTTACTACAGGATGGGGACATCATGGTGCTTTATGTAGGACACAAGATATAACACCATATATATTTCTACAAGCAGAAGATACCTTGGGACATGTCTTGTTGTTGTTTTTTCTACAAAAGGTGGTGTGTAGTCCACAAATAGTGGTGAAGACACCATTTCAAGCAGAATGTTGCTATTTGCATCTTTTCTCCCATCCTGGGAATAACTGGGGCTTATTTTCATTCAAAAGCTCTGAGATACAGCTGTTCATATTACAGATGAATGGGCCCCAACCACGTGTGCTGGCACAGGAATGTATTGTATCATATATTGGACATTTATGTCTTTTTCCATACAGGCCCTAGGCCTATTGTTCTCTTCTTCACGCTTTTTGTGCTGCTGCCTTGCATACATGTGATATATATATATATCCATAGTATAATTTTTGGATTCCCTTATTGGGATTCACCAGATTGATATTGTCATTTATTATATATTCAATATTATGGTATACTTATGGTACAATTTTTGGATACACCTCCCCATGGAAGTGTTCACCTATGTGCTTGCGCTGCAGAGGTATTAGACTCTTGTAGTCATTCTTTCTGTTGCACATGCATTTAGACCGGTCTTGATGTCATTTTATATGGTTTTAGGTCTGTGTGTTATTGTCTCATACTGAGGTGATGGTAAACCAGGGCATATGCCCATATGTCATATCTATATATGTGTAATAAAGCATAATTTTTGGAAATTTTCTGAGTGTCACGTTCTATTCATTATGTAGCCGCTTTTCTGTGAATCTCTTTTCACAAACCCCTCTTTTTTGAATGCCTTTTTTGGCTACTGAATAGAAACCAAATACTGGGTGACATGATAACTTAACTGATAACCTCTTAACAATTACTTTTAGGGGGTATATGATCTCCATGTATAATACATAAGGGGGGGGATATGATCTCCATGTATAATACATAAGGGGGGGATATGATCTCTATGTATAATACATAAGGGGGGGATATGATCTCCATGTATAATACATAAGGGGGGATATGATCTCCATGTATAATACATAAGGGGGGATATGATCTCCATGTATAATACATAAGGGGGATATGATCTCCATGTATAATACATAAGGGGGATATGATCTCCATGTATAATACATAAGGGGGGATATGATCTCCATGTATAATACATAAGGGGGGATATGATCTCCATGTATAATACATAAGGGGGGGGGTGATATGATCTCCATGTATAATACATAAGGGGGGGATATGATCTCCATGTATAATACATAAGGGGGGGGATATGATCTCCATGTATAATACATAAGGGGGGATATGATCTCCATGTATAATACATAAGGGGGGATATGATCTCCATGTATAATACATAAGGGGGGGGGGATATGATCTCCATGTATAATACATAAGGGGGGGGGGGATATGATCTCCATGTATAATACATAAGGGGGGGATATGATCTCTATGTATAATACATAAGGGGGGGGGATATGATCTCCATGTATAATACATAAGGGGGGATATGATCTCCATGTATAATACATAAGGGGGGATATGATCTCCATGTATAATACATAAGGGGGGGGATATGATCTCCATGTATAATACATAAGGGGGGGATGTGATCTCCATGTATAATACATAGGGGGGGGATATGATCTCCATGTATAATATATAAGGGGGGATGTGATCTCCATGTATAAAACATAAGGGGGGATATGATCTCCATGTATAATACATAAGGGGGGGATATGATCTCCATGTATAATACATAAGGGGGGATATGATCTCCATGTATAATACATAAGGGGGGGATATGATCTCCATGTATAATACATAAGGGGGGGATATGATCTCCATGTATAATACATAAGGGGGGGACATGATCACCATGTATAATACATAAGGGGGGATATGATCTCCATGTATAATACATAAGGGGGATATGATCTCCATGTATAATACATAAGGGGGGGATATGATCTCCATGTATAATACATAAGGGGGATATGATCACCATGTATAATACATAAGGGGGGATATGATCTCCATGTATAATACATAAGGGGGGGATATGATCTCCATGTATAAGACATAAGGGGGATATGATCTCCATGTATAATACATAAGGGGGATGTGATCTCCATGTATAATACATAAGGGGGATATGATCTCCGTGTATAATACATAAGGGGGGGATATGATCACCATGTATAATACATAAGGGGGGATATGATCACCATGTATAATACATAAGGGGGGATATGATCTCCATGTATAATACGTAAGGGGGGATATGATCTCCATGTATAATGCATAAGGGGGATATGATCTCCATGTATAATACATAAGGGGGGGATATGATCTCCATGTATAATACATAAGGGGGGATATGATCTCCATGTATAATACATAAGGGGGGGGTGATATGATCTCCATGTATAATACATAAGGGGGGGATATGATCTCCATGTATAATACATAAGGGGGGGATATGATCTCCATGTATAATACATAAGGGGGATATGATCTCCATGTATAATACATAAGGGGGATATGATCTCCATGTATAATACATAAGGGAGATATGATCTCCATGTATAAAACATAAGGGGGGGGGTGATATGATCTCCATGTATAATACATAAGGGGGGATATGATCTCCATGTATAATACATAAGGGGGGGGGATATGATCTCCATGTATAATACATAAGGGGGGGGGATATGATCTCCATGTATAATACATAAGGGGGGGATATGATCTCTATGTATAATACATAAGGGGGGGGATATGATCTCCATGTATAATACATAAGGGGGGATATGATCTCCATGTATAATACATAAGGGGGGGATATGATCTCCATGTATAATACATAAGGGGGGGATATGATCTCCATGTATAATACATAAGGGGGGATATGATCTCCATGTATAATACATAAGGGGGATATGATCTCCATGTATAATACATAAGGGGGGATATGATCTCCATGTATAATACATAAGGGGGGATATGATCTCCATGTATAATACATAAGGGGGGATATGATCTCCATGTATAATACATAAGGGGGGGGGGTGATATGATCTCCATGTATAATACATAAGGGGGGGGATATGATCTCCATGTATAATACATAAGGGGGGGATATGATCTCCATGTATAATACATAAGGGGGGGGATATGATCTCCATGTATAATACATAAGGGGGGATATGATCTCCATGTATAATACATAAGGGGGGATATGATCTCCATGTATAATACATAAGGGGGGGGGATATGATCTCCATGTATAATACATAAGGGGGGGGATATGATCTCCATGTATAATACATAAGGGGGGGATATGATCTCTATGTATAATACATAAGGGGGGGGATATGATCTCCATGTATAATACATAAGGGGGGATATGATCTCCATGTATAATACATAAGGGGGGATATGATCTCCATGTATAATACATAAGGGGGGGATATGATCTCCATGTATAATACATAAGGGGGGGATGTGATCTCCATGTATAATACATAGGGGGGGGGGATATGATCTTCATGTATAATATATAAGGGGGATGTGATCTCCATGTATAAAACATAAGGGGGGATATGATCTCCATGTATAATACATAAGGGGGGGATATGATCTCCATGTATAATACATAAGGGGGGATATGATCTCCATGTATAATACATAAGGGGGAGATATGATCTCCATGTATAATACATAAGGGGGGGATATGATCTCCATGTATAATACATAAGGGGGGGACATGATCACCATGTATAATACATAAGGGGGGATATGATCTCCATGTATAATACATAAGGGGGATATGATCTCCATGTATAATACATAAGGGGGGGATATGATCTCCATGTATAATACATAAGGGGGATATGATCACCATGTATAATACATAAGGGGGGATATGATCTCCATGTATAATACATAAGGGGGGGATATGATCTCCATGTATAAGACATAAGGGGGATATGATCTCCATGTATAATACATAAGGGGGATGTGATCTCCATGTATAATACATAAGGGGGATATGATCTCCGTGTATAATACATAAGGGGGGGATATGATCTCCATGTATAATACGTAAGGGGGGATATGATCACCATGTATAATACATAAGGGGGGATATGATCACCATGTATAATACATAAGGGGGATATGATCTCCATGTATAATACATAAGGGGGGGATATGATCTCCATGTATAATACGTAAGGGGGGATATGATCTCCATGTATAATACATAAGGGGGATATGATCTCCATGTATAATACATAAGGGGGGGATATGATCTCCATGTATAATACATAAGGGGGATATGATCTCCATGTATAATACATAAGGGGGGGATGTGATCTCCATGTATAATACATAGGGGGGGGGGATATGATCTCCATGTATAATATATAAGGGGGGATGTGATCTCCATGTATAAAACATAAGGGGGGATATGATCTCCATGTATAATACATAAGGGGGGGATATGATCTCCATGTATAATACATAAGGGGGGATATGATCTCCATGTATAATACATAAGGGGGGGATATGATCTCCATGTATAATACATAAGGGGGGGATATGATCTCCATGTATAATACATAAGGGGGGGACATGATCACCATGTATAATACATAAGGGGGGATATGATCTCCATGTATAATACATAAGGGGGATATGATCTCCATGTATAATACATAAGGGGGATATGATCTCCATGTAATAATACATAAGGGGGGATATGATCTCATGTATAATACATAAGGGGGGATATGATCTCCATGTATAATACATAAGGGGGGATATGATCTCCATGTATAATACATAAGGGGGGGATATGATCTCCATGTATAAGACATAAGGGGGATATGATCTCCATGTATAATACATAAGGGGGATGTGATCTCCATGTATAATACATAAGGGGGATATGATCTCCATGTATAATACATAAGGGGGGATATGATCTCCATGTATAATACATAAGGGGGGGATATGATCTCCATGTATAATACGTAAGGGGGGATATGATCTCCATGTATAATACATAAGGGGGGGATATGATCTCCATGTATAATACATAAGGGGGATATGATCTCCATGTATAATACATAAGGGGGATATGATCTCCATGTATAATACATAAGGGGGGATATGATCTCCATGTATAATACATAAGGGGGGGATATGATCTCCATGTATAATACATAAGGGGGATATGATCTCCATGTATAATACATAAGGGGGGATATGATCTCCATGTATAATACATAAGGGGGGGATAATGATCACCATATATAATACATAAGGGGGGATATGATCTCCATGTATAATACATAAGGGGGGGATATGATCCCCATGTATAATACATAAGGGGGATATGATCACCATGTATAATACATAAGGGGGGATATGATCTCCCATGTATAATACATAAGGGGGGATATGATCTCCATGTATAATACATAAGGGGGGGATATGATCACCATGTATAATACATAAGGGGGGGATATGATCTCCATGTATAATACATAAGGGGGGATATGATCTCCATGTATAATACATAAGGGGGGGATATGATCTCCATGTATAATACATAAGGGGGGATATGATCTCCATGTATAATACATAAGGGGGGATATGATCTCCATGTATAATACATAAGGGGGGATATGATCACCATGTATAATACATAAGGGGGATATGATCTCCATGTATAATACATAAGGGGGATATGATCTCAATGTATAATACATAAGGGGGGGGATATGATCTCCATGTATAATACATAAGGGGGATATGATCTCCATGTATAATACATAAGGGGGATATGATCTCCATGTATAATACATAAGGGGATATGATCTCCATGTATAATACATAAGGGGGGATATAATCACCATGTATAATACATAAGGGGGGGATATGATCTCCATGTATAATACATAAGGGGGGGGATATGATCTCCATGTATAATACATAAGGGGGGATATGATCTCCATGTATAATACATAAGGGGGGGATATGATCTCCATGTATAATACATAAGGGGGATATGATCGCCATGTATAATACATAAGGGGGGGATATGATCTCCATGTATAATACATAAGGGGGGGATATGATCACATGTATAATACATAAGGGGGGATATGATCTCCATGTATAATACATAAGGGGGGATATGATCTCCATGTATAATACATAAGGGGGGATATGATCTCCATGTATAATACATAAGGGGGGATATGATCTCCATGTATAATACATAAGGGGGATATGATCTCCATGTATAATACATAAGGGGGGATATGATCTCCATGTATAATACATAAGGGGGGATATGATCTCCATGTATAATACATAAGGGGGGATATGATCTCCATGTATAATACATAAGGGGGGATATGAATTTCCATGTATAATACATAAGGGGGGGATATGATCTCCATGTATAATACATAAGGGGGATATGATCACCATGTATAATACATAAGGGGGGATATGATCTCCATGTATAATACATAATGGGGGGATATGATCTCCATGTATAATACATAAGGGGGGAAATGATCTCCATGTATAATACATAAGGGGGGATATGATCTCCATGTATAATACATAAGGGGGGGGATATGATCACCGTGTATAATACATAAGGGGGATATGATCTCCATGTATAATACATAAGAGGGGATATGATCTCCATGTATAATACATAAGGGGGGATATGATCTCCATGTATAATACATAAGGGGGGATATGATCTCCATGTATAATACATAAGGGGGGATATGATCTCCATGTATAAAACATAAGGGGGGGGGGGTGATATGATCTCCATGTATAATACATAAGGGGGGATATGATCTCCATGTATAATACATAAGGGGGGGGGATATGATCTCCATGTATAATACATAAGGGGGGGGATATGATCTCCATGTATAATACATAAGGGGGGGATATGATCTCTATGTATAATACATAAGGGGGGGGATATGATCTCCATGTATAATACATAAGGGGGGATATGATCTCCATGTATAATACATAAGGGGGGGATATGATCTCCATGTATAATACATAAGGGGGGGATATGATCTCCATGTATAATACATAAGGGGGGATATGATCTCCATGTATAATACATAAGGGGGGATATGATCTCCATGTATAATACATAAGGGGGATATGATCTCCATGTATAATACATAAGGGGGGATATGATCTCCATGTATAATACATAAGGGGGGATATGATCTCCATGTATAATACATAAGGGGGGGGGGGTGATATGATCTCCATGTATAATACATAAGGAGGGGGATATGATCTCCATGTATAATACATAAGGGGGGGATATGATCTCCATGTATAATACATAAGGGGGGGGATATGATCTCCATGTATAATACATAAGGGGGGATATGATCTCCATGTATAATACATAAGGGGGGATATGATCTCCATGTATAATACATAAGGGGGGGGGATATGATCTCCATGTATAATACATAAGGGGGGGGGGGATATGATCTCCATGTATAATACATAAGGGGGGGATATGATCTCTATGTATAATACATAAGGGGGGGGATATGATCTCCATGTATAATACATAAGGGGGGATATGATCTCCATGTATAATACATAAGGGGGGATATGATCTCCATGTATAATACATAAGGGGGGGGATATGATCTCCATGTATAATACATAAGGGGGGGATGTGATCTCCATGTATAATACATAGGGGGGGGGATATGATCTCCATGTATAATATATAAGGGGGGATGTGATCTCCATGTATAAAACATAAGGGGGGATATGATCTCCATGTATAATACATAAGGGGGGGATATGATCTCCATGTATAATACATAAGGGGGGATATGATCTCCATGTATAATACATAAGGGGGGATATGATCTCCATGTATAATACATAAGGGGGGGATATGATCTCCATGTATAATACATAAGGGGGGGACATGATCACCATGTATAATACATAAGGGGGGATATGATCTCCTTGTATAATACATAAGGGGGATATGATCTCCATGTATAATACATAAGGGGGGGATATGATCTCCATGTATAATACATAAGGGGGATATGATCACCATGTATAATACATAAGGGGGGATATGATCTCCATGTATAATACATAAGGGGGGGATATGATCTCCATGTATAAGACATAAGGGGGATATGATCTCCATGTATAATACATAAGGGGGATGTGATCTCCATGTATAATACATAAGGGGGATATGATCTCCGTGTATAATACATAAGGGGGGGATATGATCTCCATGTATAATACGTAAGGGGGGATATGATCACCATGTATAATACATAAGGGGGGATATGATCACCATGTATAATACATAAGGGGGGATATGATCTCCATGTATAATACATAAGGGGGGGATATGATCTCCATGTATAATACGTAAGGGGGGATATGATCTCCATGTATAATACATAAGGGGGATATGATCTCCATGTATAATACATAAGGGGGGGATATGATCTCCATGTATAATACATAAGGGGGATATGATCTCCATGTATAATACATAAGGGGGGATATGATCTCCATGTATAATACATAAGGGGGGGATATGATCACCATGTATAATACATAAGGGGGGATATGATCTCCATGTATAATACATAAGGGGGGGATATGATCTCCATGTATAATACATAAGGGGGGATATGATCTCCATGTATAATACATAAGGGGGGGGGGATATGATCTCCATGTATAATACATAAGGGGGGGGGGATATGATCTCCATGTATAATACATAAGGGGGGGATATGATCTCTATGTATAATACATAAGGGGGGGGGATATGATCTCCATGTATAATACATAAGGGGGGATATGATCTCCATGTATAATACATAAGGGGGGGATATGATCTCCATGTATAATACATAAGGGGGGGATATGATCTCCATGTATAATACATAAGGGGGGATATGATCTCCATGTATAATACATAAGGGGGATATGATCTCCATGTATAATACATAAGGGGGGATATGATCTCCATGTATAATACATAAGGGGGGATATGATCTCCATGTATAATACATAAGGGGGGATATGATCTCCATGTATAATACATAAGGGGGGGGATATGATCTCCATGTATAATACATAAGGGGGGGATATGATCTCCATGTATAATACATAAGGGGGGGATATGATCTCCATGTATAATACATAAGGGGGGGATATGATCTCCATGTATAATACATAAGGGGGGATATGATCTCCATGTATAATACATAAGGGGGGATATGATCTCCATGTATAATACATAAGGGGGGGGGGATATGATCTCCATGTATAATACATAAGGGGGGGGGGATATGATCTCCATGTATAATACATAAGGGGGGGATATGATCTCTATGTATAATACATAAGGGGGGGGATATGATCTCCATGTATAATACATAAGGGGGGATATGATCTCCATGTATAATACATAAGGGGGGATATGATCTCCATGTATAATACATAAGGGGGGGGATATGATCTCCATGTATAATACATAAGGGGGGGATGTGATCTCCATGTATAATACATAGGGGGGGGGGATATGATCTCCATGTATAATATATAAGGGGGGATGTGATCTCCATGTATAAAACATAAGGGGGGATATGATCTCCATGTATAATACATAAGGGGGGGATATGATCTCCATGTATAATACATAAGGGGGGATATGATCTCCATGTATAATACATAAGGGGGGGATATGATCTCCATGTATAATACATAAGGGGGGGATATGATCTCCATGTATAATACATAAGGGGGGGACATGATCACCATGTATAATACATAAGGGGGGATATGATCTCCATGTATAATACATAAGGGGGATATGATCTCCATGTATAATACATAAGGGGGGATATGATCTCCATGTATAATACATAAGGGGGGATATGATCTCCATGTATAATACATAAGGGGGGATATGATCTCCATGTATAAGACATAAGGGGGATATGATCTCCATGTATAATACATAAGGGGGATGTGATCTCCATGTATAATACATAAGGGGGATATGATCTCCATGTATAATACATAAGGGGATATGATCACCATGTATAATACATAAGGGGGGATATGATCTCCATGTATAATACATAAGGGGGGGATATGATCTCCATGTATAATACGTAAGGGGGGATATGATCTCCATGTATAATACATAAGGGGGATATGATCTCCATGTATAATACATAAGGGGGGGATATGATCTCCAGTATAATACATAAGGGGGATATGATCTCCATGTATAATACATAAGGGGGGATATGATCTCCATGTATAATACATAAGGGGGGGGATATGATCACCATATATAATACATAAGGGGGGATATGATCTCCATGTATAATACATAAGGGGGGGATATGATCCCCATGTATAATACATAAGGGGGATATGATCACCATGTATAATACATAAGGGGGGATATGATCTCCATGTATAATACATAAGGGGGGATATGATCTCCATGTATAATACATAAGGGGGGGATATGATCACCATGTATAATACATAAGGGGGGGATATGATCTCCATGTATAATACATAAGGGGGGATATGATCTCCATGTATAATACATAAGGGGGGGATATGATCTCCATGTATAATACATAAGGGGGGATATGATCTCCATGTATAATACATAAGGGGGGATATGATCTCCATGTATAATACATAAGGGGGGATATGATCACCATGTATAATACATAAGGGGGATATGATCTCCATGTATAATACATAAGGGGGATATGATCTCAATGTATAATACATAAGGGGGGGGATATGATCTCCATGTATAATACATAAGGGGGATATGATCTCCATGTATAATACATAAGGGGGATATGATCTCCATGTATAATACATAAGGGGGATATGATCTCCATGTATAATACATAAGGGGGGATATAATCACCATGTATAATACATAAGGGGGGGATATGATCTCCATGTATAATACATAAGGGGGGGGATATGATCTCCATGTATAATACATAAGGGGGGATATGATCTCCATGTATAATACATAAGGGGGGGATATGATCTCCATGTATAATACATAAGGGGGGATATGATCG
>NW_028320042.1:0-62640 GCF_062004578.1 Staurois parvus | reverse complement strand
GGTGTGGTATGCGGGGTGTGATATTCGGGGTGTGGTATGCGGGGTGTGATATTCGGGGTGTGGTATGCGGGGTGTGATATTCGGGGTGTGGTATGTGGGGTGTGATATTTGGGGTGACACTGACTTGTCTCCAGCAGGTGGTCGGGCACAGGTCGCTGTGTCGGCTCCTCAGGGGTTGGGCTTCTCGTCGCCCTCTGGGGGTGATGTCGGGGGAGGGGGAAGGTGGGGGGATGGGCGACCTCCATGATGTCAGAGATCCGGGTCACCTGGAGAGAAATGACATCATCAACACAGAGCAAAGGGGACCCCAAAATATCCTCCCCTCCCCCCCCACATGGGACTATCAGATGGGATTGTATGAGATCCAACCACAGGGGCCCCCAGGGGCCACACACCGATCGAGGGAGGGGAGTACCGGGTGTCTGGGAGGGGGGGGAGGGGAGTACCGGGTGTCTGGGAGGGGGAGGGGTGTACCGGGTGTCCGGGAGGGATGTCTGGGAGGCGGAGGGGAGTACCGGGTGTCTCGGGGGGGGAGGGGTGTACCGGGTGTCGGGGAGGGGTGTACTGGGTGTCTCGGAGGGGGGAGGGGAGTACCAGGTGTCCGGGAGGGGTGTCTGGGAGGGGGAGGGGAGTACCGGGTGTCTCGGAGGGGAGTACCGGGTGTCTGGGAGGGGGGAGGGGTGTACCGGGTGTCGGGTAGGGGTGTACCGGATGTCTGGGAGGGGAGTACCGGGTGTCTCGGAGGGGAGTACCGGGTGTCGGGGAGGGGTGTACCGGATGTCTGGGAGGGGAGTACCGGGTGTCTCGGAGGGGGGAGGGGAGTACCGGGTGTCTCGGAGGGGGGAGGGGAGTACCGGGTGTCTGGGAGGGGGAGGGGTGTCCCGGGTGTCTCGGGTGTTCCGGGCTACTCTCTCCTCAGGAAGGACGCGTTGCCATAGAAACGCCGGACGTCTCCGTCCCTCCCACATACGGGGCGGGCCCTTCCTGAAAGAACCAATCTCTGAAAGTAATGGGCGGGGTCTTATTGTTCGATCCTCCCACTGAGCTCGGAGAAGATAGGAGGGAAAATTGTATATTGTACCGATTACCCTCCCTATATAACCCCCCTCTATAAAAAACCCTCTTCCTCCCTCTATATACCCCCCTATATTACCCTCCCCTCTATATACCCCTCCCCGTCTAAATCCCTCCCCATCTATATACCCCCCTTGTAAAAGAAGAAAGAGTGTGTAAAAGCCTCCCTCTATATACCTCCCATCTATATACCATATAACCCCCTCTATATAACCCACCTCTATATCCCCCTCTATATACCCCTCCCCCATCTATATATCCCTCCCCATCTATATACCCCCCTATATATATCCCTCCCCCTCTATATACCCCTCCCCCATCTATATACCCCCCCATCTATAAATACCCCTCCCCCATCTATATATACCCCTCCCCCATCTATATATCCCTCCCCATCTATATACCCCCCCTATATATACCCCTCCTACATCTATATACCCCCCCATCTATAAATACCCCTCCCCCATCTATATATACCCCTCCCCCATCTATATACCCCCCCATCTATATATACCCCTCCCCCATCTATATATACCCCTCCCCCATCTATATACCCCTCCCCCATCTATATACCCCCTCCCTCTATATACCCCTCCCTCTATGTACGCACTGTATATACCCCCCTTCTGTACACTGTACGCTCTGTATATACCCCCCTTCTGTACACTGTACGCCCTGTATATACCCCCCTTCTGTATACTGTACGCCCTGTATATACCCCCCTTCTGTATACTGTACGCCCTGTATATACCCCCCTTCTGTATACTGTACGCCCTGTATATACCCCCCTTCTGTACACTGTACGCTCTGTATATACCCCCCTTCTGTACACTGTACGCCCTGTATATACCCCCCTTCTGTATACTGTACGCCCTGTATATACCCCCCTTCTGTATACTGTACGCTCTGTATATACCCCCCTTCTGTATACTGTACGCCCTGTATATACCCCCCTTCTGTACACTGTACGCCCTGTATATACCCCCCTTCTGTACACTGTACGCTCTGTATATACCCCCCTTCTGTACACTGTACGCCCTGTATATACCCCCCTTCTGTACACTGTACGCCCTGTATATACCCCCCTTCTGTACACTGTACGCTCTGTATATACCCCCTTCTGTACACTGTACGCTCTGTATATACCCCCTTCTGTACACTGTACGCCCTGTATATACCCCCCTTCTGTACACTGTACGCCCTGTATATACCCCCTTCTGTACACTGTACGCCCTGTATATACCCCCCTTCTGTACACTGTACGCCCTGTATATACCCCCCTTCTGTACACTGTACGCTCTGTATATACCCCCCTTCTGTACACTGTACGCTCTGTATATACCCCCCTTCTGTACACTGTACGCTCTGTATATACCCCCCCTTCTGTACACTGTACGCTCTGTATATACCCCCCTTCTGTATACTGTACGCTCTGTATATACCCCCTTCTGTACACTGTACGCCCTGTATATACCCCCTTCTGTACACTGTACGCTCTGTATATTCCCCCTTCTGTATACTGTACGCTCTGTATATTCCCCCTTCTGTATACTGTACGCTCTGTATATACCCCCCTTCTGTACACTGTACGCCCCTCCCCCATACATTTATTATGAACACAGAAAAAATAAGCGAGCGCTAGGATGGCAGCGCTACTAATATCAACAATATCAACCAAATACAGATATCAACACACAAAGTGACGAGGTGCAAATACACAAACCACTATATGGGGGCCGAAGGTGCTAGAAGGTGCTGACCCAACTAACAGTCCACAAAAGAAAGGTGCTGATAAGATCTCAGATGATCTCCGGATATCCAGTGATAAGGACTGTGGATCCGGTGATAAGTACCGTGGATCCGGTGATAAGGACCGTGGATCCGGTGATAAGTACCGTGGATCCGGTGATAAGTACCGTGGATCCGGTGACAAGGACCGTGGATCCGGTGATAAGGACCGTGGATCCGGTGATAAGGACCGTGGATCTGGTGATAAGTACCGTGGATCCGGAGATAAGGACCGTGGATCCGGTGATAAGGACCGTGGATCCGGTGATAAGGACCGTGGATCCGGTGATAAGGACCGTGGATCCGGTGATAAGGACCGTGGATCCGGTGATAAGGACCGTGGATCCGGTGATAAGTGATTATAAGATTGCGCACTCACCAGAAACGCAAATCAAATGTGCATAAATAGTAGAAAACAACTGATCATCAGGATATCATCAGGTAGGTCTGGTCAGATTATCCCTCACTCCCTGGAGGTGCTCTCACACATGGGGGTCACCACACAATGGACGCATCCTGCTCACATGGGGGTCACCGCACAATGGACGCATCCTGCTCACATGGGGGTCACCGCACAATGGATGCAGCCTGCTCACATGGGGGTCACCGCACAATGGATGCATCCTGCTCACATGGGGGTCACCGCACAATGGATGCAGCCTGCTCACATGGGGGTCACCGCACAATGGATGCATCCTGCTCAGATGGGGGTCTCCTCACAATGGACGCATCCTGCTCACATGGGGGTCACCGCACAATGGACGCATCCTGCTCACATGGGGGTCACCGCACAATGGATGCATCCTGCTCACATGGGGGTCACCGCACAATGGACGCATCCTGCTCACATGGGGGTCACCGCACAATGGATGCATCCTGCTCACATGGGGGTCACCGCACAATGGACGCATCCTGCTCACATGGGGGTCACCGCACAATGGACGCATCCTGCTCACATGGGGGTCACCGCACAATGGACGCATCCTGCTCACATGGGGGTCACCGCACAATGGACGCATCCTGCTCACATGGGGGTCACCGCACAATGGACGCATCCTGCTCACATGGGGGTCACCGCACAATGGACGCATCCTGCTCACATGGGGGTCACCGCACAATGGACGCATCCTGCTCACATGGGGGTCACCGCACAATGGATGCATCCCGCTCACATGGGGTCACCGCACAATGGATGCAGCGGATGTGGTTGGCTCCCCAGAGAGCTCTCTGATCATTCAATCCCTCCTTTATTGTATGTATAGATCTACATTCTGGATGTGGGATTGGCAGGTTTGGAGGAATTTTCCGGCTCAGGTCTCAGAGCTCGAGGACTTCGGCTTTATATCTTCCATCAATGGCAGGGCCATCTTTAATATTGATTGGACCCGGGACCCGGGGCCCCCCATGACATTTTGCTCCCCACCTGCTCTGAGACATACAATAAATAGCAGCTAAACTCAAAATCAGTTCACTGCAGCAGATCAGGCAGACATTGCAACTAATTGCCGGAGGATACAGCACATCATTACCGCTCACTGATTGGTTGATGGAGGTTACAGCACACATTACGGCTCACTGATTGGTTGACGGAGGTTACAGCACACATTACGGCTCACTGATTGGTTGACGGAGGTTACAGCACACATTACGGCTCACTGATTGGTTCACGGAGGTTACAGCACACATTACGGCTCACTGATTGGTTCACGGAGGTTACAGCACACATTACGGCTCACTGATTGGTTGACGGAGGTTACAGCACACATTACGGCTCACTGATTGGTTGACGGAGGTTACAGCACACATTACGGCTCACTGATTGGTTGACGGAGGTTACAGCACACATTACGGCTCACTGATTGGTTGACGGAGGTTACAGCACACATTACGGCTCACTGATTGGTTGACGGAGGTTACAGCACACATTACGGCTCACTGATTGGTTGACGGAGGTTACAGCACACATTACGGCTCACTGATTGGTTGACGGAGGTTACAGCACACATTACGGCTCACTGATTGGTTGACGGAGGTTACAGCACACATTACGGCTCACTGATTGGTTGACGGAGGTTACAGCACACATTACGGCTCACTGATTGGTTGACGGAGGTTACAGCACACATTACGGCTCACTGATTGGTTGACGGAGGTTACAGCACACATTACGGCTCACTGATTGGTTGACGGAGGTTACAGCACACATTACGGCTCACTGATTGGTTGACGGAGGTTACAGCACACATTACGGCTCACTGATTGGTTGACGGAGGTTACAGCACACATTACGGCTCCCTGATTGGTTGACAGAGGTTACAGCACACATTACGGCTCACTGATTGGTTGACGGAGGTTACAGCACACATTACGGCTCTCTGATTGGTTGATGGAGGTTACAGCACACATTACGGCTCACTGATTGGTTGATAGAGGTTACAGCACACATTACAGCTCACTGATTGGTTGATGGAGGTTACAGCACACATTACAGCTCACTGATTGGTTGCTAGAGGTTACAGTACACATTACAGCTCACTGGTTAGTTGCTAGATGTTACAGCACATGATTTCTGCTTGTTGATTGATTGCTAGAGGTTACTGCACACATTACGGCTCACTGGTTAGTTACTAGAAGTCACAGCCCATGATTTCTGCTTGTTGATTGGTTGCTAGAGGTTACTGCACATCCTTTCTGCTCACTGATTGGTTGCTAGAGGTTACTGCACATCATTACTGGTCACTGATTGGTTGTTAGGGGTTACTGCACATCATTACCGCTTACCCATTGGTTTCTAGAGGTTACTGCATATCCTTACCACTCACTGATTGGTTACTAGAGGTTACAGCTCTTAATTATGTCTCACTGATTGGTTGCTGAAGGTTACAGCACATCATCACTTCACTGCCTGCACACCATGGACTGGGAAGGTTAAGGGACCCACCAATAGGTAGAAAACTCCTGGGATCATGGACAGTGCTGGGGGGGGAGGGTGTGATCAGTGGCAGTGCTGGGGGTGATAAGATCAGTGGCAGTGGTGGGGAGGATGGTATAAGTGGCAGTGCTGGAGGAATGGGATGAGTGACAATGCTGATGGGGGGATGGGATCAGTGGCAGTGCTTGGGGTGATGGGATCAATAGCAGTGCTTGGGGTGGATCAGTGGCAGTGCCGGATGGGAGGTGACATTTCTCCACTGACCACCAATGTTAGGGGGATTAAAACCGATGACCAATATAATGGGAAATTTGCACTGACCACCAATGTAATGGGAGATTTTACACCAACAGCCAATACATTTCTACACAGACCACCAATGTAAGGGGAATTTACACTGATCTCCAGCAGAGGTGTTGGTGGCTGGAACCTCGGGGGGGGGTGGGGGGGGGGTGGAGTATACATATGAATGCCACATTGCCGCCACTATTTACAGTTGCAAGAAAAAGTATGTGAACCTTTGGACTTAATAACTGGTTGACCCTCCTTTGGCAGCAATAACCTCAACCAAACGTTTCCTGTAGTTGCAGATCAGACCTGCACAACGATCTGGAGTCATTTTGGACCACTCCTCTTCACAAAACTGTTTCAGTGTAGCAATATTCTTGGGATGTCTGGTGTGAATCGCTCTCTTAAGGTCATGCCACAGCATTTCAATGGGGTTGAGGTCAGGACTCTGACTGGGCCACTCCAGAAGGCGTATTCTGTACTGTTGCAGCCATTGTTTTGTTGAATGACTTGTATGCTTTGGGTCATCATTGTCCTGTTGCATCACCCATCCTCTGCGGAGCTTCAGTTGGCGGACAGATGGTCGTACGTTTTCCTGCAAAATGTCTTGATAAACTCTGGAATTCATTTTCCCATCAATGACAACAATCCGTCCAGGCCCTGAGGCAGCAAAGCAGCCCCAAACCATGATGCTCCCTCCGCCATGTTTCACAGTGGGGATGAGGTTTTGATGTTGGTGTGCTGGGCCTTTTTTCTCCACACATAGTGTTGTGTGTTCTTCCCAAACAACTCAATCTTGGTTTCATCTGTCCGCAGTATATTTTGCCAGTAGTGCTGTGGAACATCCAGGGGCTCTTCTGCAAACTTCAAACGTGCTGCAATCTTCTTTTTGGACAGCAATGGCTTCCTCCGTGGTGTCCTCCCATGTACTCCATTCTTGTTTCATGTTTTCCTTATTGTAGATGTGTCAACAAAAATGTTAGCATGTGCCAGAGATTTCTGTAGGTCTTTAGCTGACACTCTGGGATTCTTCTTTACCTCATGCAGCATTCTGCGCTGTGCTCTTGCAGTCATTTTTTACAGGACGACCACGTCTAGGGAGAGTAGCAACAGTGCTAAACTTTCTCCATTTGTAGACAGTCTGTCTTACCGTGGACACAGGAACATCAAGGCTCAAGGAGATACTTTTGTAACCCTTTCCAGCTTCATGCAAGTCAACAATTCTTGATCGTAGGACTTCTGAGAGCTCTTTTCTGCGAGGCATGGTTCACATCAGACAGTGCTTCTTGAAACCAGTAAACCCAAAACAGGTGTCAGCAACACATCCAATATCATCACACTGATTGGAGTCAAGGTTGGCGCACTCCTGGCTCCAATTAGCTCTGGGAGAAGTCATTAAGCTAGGGCCTCACATACTTTTTCCTCCCTGCACTGTGAATGTTTACATGTTATGTGCAATTAAACCATGGCAACATCTAATGTTTGTGTAGTATTATGTTCAGCAGACTGTGTTCTTCTATTGTTGTGACTTAGATGACGTTCAGAGCACATTTTATGCCCAATTCATGCAAAACTCCATGTAATCCCAAGGGGTTCACATACTTTTTCTTGCAACTGTACATATGGATGCTATTGTTATTTACATGTGAATGCTGACATGGTCTGCACACCTGAGTCATCTGTACATGGCAATAGGACAGACTTGGGCAGCATAAGTGACAGCACTTCACGCCCCACAACAATGACTGGGCCCAGGGCCGCTGCTCCTTTTGCCCTTGCTCCCATTGTTCTCCATTCTGTGGTCCTCCCATCGTTCTCCATTCTGTGGTCCTCCGTTGTTCTCCATTTGGTGGTCCTCCATTGTTCTCCATTTGGTGGTCCTCTGTTGTTCTCCATTTGGTGGTCCTCCATTGTTCTCAATTTAGTGCTCCTCTGTTGTTCTCCAATCTGTGGTCCTCCATCCTTCTCCCTTCTGTGGTCCTCTATTGTTCTCCATTCTGTGGTCCTCCCATTGTTCTCCATTCTGTGGTCCTCTATTGTTCTCCATTCTGTGGTCCTCCCATTGTTCTCCATTCTGTGGTCCTCTATTGTTCTCCATTCTGTGATCCTCTTTTGTGCTCCCTTCTGTTGTCCTCCCATTGTTCTCCATTCCATGGTCCTCCCATTGTTCTCCCTTCCCTGTTCCTCCCATTGTTCTCCCTTCCCTGTTCCTCCCATTGTTCTCCCTTCCCTGTTCCTCCCATTGTTCTCCCTTCTGTAGTCCTCCATTGTTCTCCATTCTGTGGTCCTCCATTGTTCTCCATTCTGTGGTCCTCCCATTGTTCTCCCTTCTGTAGTCCTCCATTGTTCTCCATCTGTGGTCCTCCATTGTTCTCCATTCTGTGGTCCTCCCATTGTTCTCCATTCTGTGGTCCTCCATTGTTCTCCATTCTGTGGTCCTCCCATTGTTCTCCATTCTGTGGACCTCCCATCAAAGACGGCCCTGATCAATGGAATAGTGAGAACCGACATGATTGACCTGTACAATTTGTATCCACTCACACTCTCACCACACACCTTTGTATAGGACTTCCCAGAAACCATGTATCAGATTGTCAGGATTCTCCCCGCCCCCTCCATGTCATTGGTCACCTTCCAGGTCTCTGCTGGTGGAGAACAAACATCTGTGCACCGAGCTCAAGGTGACGAGATTATCGACTGCACTGCCACCCATCCTCCACCCTCATGTCATCTGGGGAGGGTGACCAGATTGTTCTTACCAGAAATATCACCCAAGGGCTCACAGTGCGGAGAATATTCCCTGATGGGGGAAGGGGAATCAACTTCTGGGGGGTTTATACAGTTGCAAGAAAAAGTATGTGAACCCCTTGGGATTACATGGAGTTTTGCATGAATTGGGCATAAAATGTGCTCTGAACGGCATCTAAGTCACAACAATAGAAGAACACAGTCTGCTGAACATAATACTACACAAACATTAGATGTTGCCATGGTTTAATTGCACATAACATGTAAACATTCACAGTGCAGGGAGGAAAAAGTATGTGAAGCCCTAGCTTAATGACTTCTCCCAGAGATAATTGGAGCCAGGAGTGAGCCAACCTTGACTCCAATCAGTGTGATGATATTGGATGTGTTGCTGACACCTGTTTTGGGTTTACTGGTTTCAAGAAGCACTGTCTGATGTGAGCCATGCCTCGCAGAAAAGAGCTATCAGAAGACCTACCATCAAGAATTGCTGACTTGCATGAAGCTGGAAAGGGTTACAAAAGTATCTCCTTGAGCCTTGATGTTCATGTGTCCACGGTAAGACAGACTGTCTACAAATGGAGAAAGTTTAGCACTGTTGCTACTCTCCCTAGGCGTGGTCGTCCTGTAAAAATGACTGCAAGAGCCCAGCGCAGAATGCTGCATGAGGTAAAGAAGAATCCCAGAGTGTCAGCTAAAGACCTACAGAAATCTCTGGCACATACTAACATTTTTGTTGACACATCTACAATAAGGAAAACATGAAACAAGAATGGAGTACATGGGAGGACACCACGGAGGAAGCCATTGCTGTCCAAAAAGAAGATTGCAGCACGTTTGAAGTTTGCAAAAGAGCACCTGGATGTGTCCACAGCACTACTGGCAGAATATACTGTGGACAGATGAAACCAAGATTGAGTTGTTTGGGAAGAACACACAACACTATGTGTGGAGAAAAAAAGGCCCAGCACACCAACATCAAAACCTCATCCCCACTGTGAAACATGGCGGAGGGAGCATCATGGTTTGGGGCTGCTTTGCTGCCTCAGGGCTGGACGGATTGTTGTCATTGATGGGAAAATGAATTCCAGAGTTTATCAAGACATTTTGCAGGAAAACGTACGACCATCTGTCCGCCAACTGAAGCTCTGCAGAGGATGGGTGAGGCAACAGGACAATGACCCAAAGCATACAAGTAATTCAACAAACCAATGGCTGCAACAGTACAGAATACGCCTTCTGGAGTGGCCCAGTCAGAGTCCTGACCTCAACCCGATTGAAATGCTGTGGCATGACCTTAAGAGAGAGATTCACACCAAAAATCCCAAGAATATTGCTACACTGAAACAGTTTTGTGAAGAGGAGTGGTCCAAAATGACTCCAGATCGTTGTGCAGGTCTGATCTGCAACTACAGGAAACGTTTGGTTGAGGTTATTGCTGCCAAAGGAGGGTCAACCAGTTATGAAGTCCAAAGGTTCACATACTTTTTCCTCCCTGCACTGTGAATGTTTACATGTTATGTGCAATTAAACCATGGCAACATCTAATGTTTGTGTAGTATTATGTTCAGCAGACAGTGTTCTTCTATTGTTGTGACTTAGATGACGTTCAGAGCACATTTTATGCCCAATTCATGCAAAACTCCACGTAATCCCAAGGGGTTCACATACTTTTTCTTGCAACTGTAGATGTCTGGGTGCTCCCATACTAGTGGCAATCTTGGAGTCACAGAGACCTGAGGTACAGCCAAAACAACACAGGAGAGTGTTGGCCTCCAGGACTGGAAATTCAAGAGATCAGAAAACAATTACTACCATAGCCTTCTGTGGTCCTCCCGTCGTTCTCCCTTCTGTGGTCCTCTCATCGTTCTCCCTTCTGTGGTCCTCTCATCGTTCTCCCTTCTGTGGTCCTCTCATCGTTCTCCCTTCTGTGGTCCTCCCATTGTTCTCCCTTCTGTGGTCCTCCCATCGTTCTCCCTTCTGTGGTCCTCCCATCGTTCTCCCTTCTGTGGTCCTCCCATCGTTCTCCCTTCTGTGGTCCTCCCATCGTTCTCCCTTCTGTGGTCCTCCCATCGTTCTCCCTTCTGTGGTCCTCCCATCGTTCTCCCTTCTGTGGTCCTCCCATCGTTCTCCCTTCTGTGGTCCTCCCATCGTTCTCCCTTCTGTGGTCCTCCCATCGTTCTCCCTTCTGTGGTCCTCCCATCGTTCTCCCTTCTGTGGTCCTCCCATCGTTCTCCCTTCTGTGGTCCTCCCATCGTTCTCCATTCTGTGGTCCGCCCATCGTTCACATTTTTGTGGTCCTCCCGTCGTTCTCTATTCTGTGGTCCTCCCATTGTTCTGCATTCTGTGGTCCTCCATTGTTCTCCATTCTGTGGTCCTCCCATCATTCTCTATTCTGTGGTCCTCCAATTGTTCTCCATTCTGTGGTCCTCCGATTGTTCTCCATTCCGTGGTCCTCCCATCAGTCTCTATTCTGTGGTCCTCCCATCATTCTCCCTTCTGTGGTCCTCCCATTGTTCTCCCTTCTGTGGTCCTCCCATTGTTCTCCCTTCTGTGGTCCTCCCATTGTTCTCCCTTCTGTGGTCCTCCATTGTTCTCCTTTCTGTGGTCCTCCTATTGTTCTCCCTTCTGTATCCTCCCATTGTTCTTCCTCCTGTGAACCTCCCATTGTTCTTCCTTCTGTGGACCTCCATTGTTCTCCCTTCTGTGGACCTCCATTGTTCTCCCTTCTGTGTACCTCCATTGTTCTCCCTTCTGTGGTCCTCCAATTGTTCTCTCTTCTGTGGCCCTCCCATTGTTCTCCATTCTGTGGTCCTCCACTGTTCTCCCTTTCATGACCTTCCATTGTTCACCCTTTCATGACCCTCCATTATGCTCCCTACTTTGGTTCTCCCTTCTGTGGTCCACCCATTGTTCTCCCTTCTGTGGTCCACCCATTGTTCTCCCTTCTGTGGACCTCCATTATTCTCCCTTCTTTGGACCTCCATTGTTCTCCCTTCTGTGGTCCTCCATTGTTCTCCCTTCCATGACCCTCCATTATGCTCCCTACTTTGGTTCCCCCTCTATGGTTCCTTCTATTGTTCTCCCTTCTGTGGTCCTCCCATTGTTCTCCATTGTGTGGTCCTCTATTGATTTCCTTTCTGTGGTCCTCCCATTGTTTTCTATTCTGTGGTTCTCCCATCCTTCTCCCTTCTGTGGACCTCCCATCATTCTCTATTCTGTGGTCCTCCCATCATTCTCTATTCTGTGGTCCTCCCATTGTTCTCTATTCTGTGGTCCTCCCATCATTCTCTATTCTGTGGTCCTCCCATTGTTCTCCATTCTGTGGTCCTCCCATCGTTCTCCCTTCTGTGGTCCTCCCATCGTTCTCCCTTCTGTGGTCCTCCCATCATTCTCTATTCTGTGGCGCTCCCATTGTTCTCCATTCTGTGGTCCTCCATTGTTCTCTATTCTGTGGTCCTCCCATCGTTCTCCGTTCTGTGGTCCTCCCATCGTTCTCCGTTCTGTGGTCCTTCCATCGTTTTCCCTGCTGTGGTCATCCCATCGTTCTCTATTCTGTGGTGCTCCCATTGTTCTCCGTTCTGTGGTCCTCCATTGTTCTCTATTCTGTGGTCCTCCCATCGTTCTCTGTTCTGTGGTCCTCCCATTGTTCCCCCTTCTGTGGTCCTCCCATCATTTTCTGTTCTGTGGTCCTCCCATCGTTCTCTGTTCTGTGGTCCTCCCATCATTCTCCCTTCTGTGGTCCTCCATTGTTCTCTATTCTGTGCTCCTCCATTGTTCTCCATTCTGTGGTCCTCCCATCATTCTCTATTCTGTGGTCCATTATGCTCCCTACTTTGGTTCTCTCTTCTTTGGTCCACCCATTGTTCTCCCTTTTGTGGACCTCCATTGTTCTCCCTTCTTTTGTCCACCCATTGTTCTCCCTTCTGTGAACCTCCATTGTTCTCCCTTCTTTTGTCCACCCATTGTTCTCCCTTCTGTGGACCTCCATTGTTCTCCCTTCTTTGGACCTCTATTGTTCTCCCTTCTGTGGTCCTCCATTGTTCTCCCTTCCATGACCCTCCACTATGCTCCCTACTTCAGTTCTCCCCTCTATGCTCCTTCTATTGTTCTTCATTCTGTGGTCCTCTCAATGCCCCCCCCCCCCTTCAGTGATCCCCGTGTTCACATCTGCTACATATGATCTGATGGGAAGGCATGTGTTTGCACGTGTGCTCCAATTTCTGTCATTGTTCTATGTCCTGTCTGTGACCAAGTCCCTGTGTGTGGGGTGAAACATGTCAGAGGGCGTGGCTGGAGCAGCACTGGCTGAGGCCACACTCATCCACATGTCCATGTACTGGTCGGGGAGCGCTGCTCCTACCGTTCTCTGATGATTGTTAGGTTCATGTTCTGTATACTATGTGCGCAATCTTCCCGGGTCAGCCATTACAGGGGCGGTCCTCTGGGGATACACTTTGTGATCTACATTCTTCATCACTGACTTCTGACTGAACTCTGCCTGTCCTGACTTCTGACTGAACTCTGCCAGTCCTGACATCTGCCTGAACTCTGCCTGTCCTGACTTCTGCCTGAACTCTGCCTGTCCTGACTTCTGCCTGAACTCTGCCTGTCCTGATATCTGACTGAACTCTGCCTGTCCTGATATCTGACTGAACTCTGCCAGTCCTGACATCTGCCTGAACTCTGCCTGTCCTGACATCTGCCTGAACTCTGCCTGTCCTGACATCTGACTGAACTCTGCCTGTCCTGACTTCTGCCTGAACTCTGCCAGTCCTGACATCTGCCTGAACTCTGCCTGTCCTGACATCTGCCTGAACTCTGCCTGTCCTGACATCTGACTGAACTCTGCCTGTCCTGACATCTGCCTGAACTCTGCCTGTCCTGACATCTGCCTGAACTCTGCCTGTCCTGACTTCTGCCTGAACTCTGCCTGTCCTGATATCTGACTGAACTCTGCCTGTCCTGACATCTGACTGAACTCTGCCAGTCCTGACATCTGCCTGAACTCTGCCTGTCCTGACATCTGCCTGAACTCTGCCTGTCCTGACTTCTGCCTGAACTCTGCCAGTCCTGATAGCTGACTGAACTCTGCCTGTCCTGATATCTGACTGAACTCTGCCAGTCCTGACATCTGACTGAACTCTGCCTGTCCTGACATCTGACTGAACTCTGCCTGTCCTGACCTCTTGGCTTACTCAGACTTTGGTCATGTGATCTGGTTTGGCCCAATGTGCACAGCTTCCCTGATCGGACTGTCCAGTGTGAAGACTGACCTCCTGTATCTGTATCCAGTGGGGTATATTTGCACCTCGGGCCCCAGGCTGTCTCCAGGGGCCCTCTGCCAGTTGCACAGGGTTGTGGGGGTATGTGTACACCATTGTCTGCATAGGGATTGTGTATTCCCATTGTCTCCCACCATTCATCCTCTACATATAATTGTCTCTCAGCAAACAATGAAGCTCCCTGTCCCCTCCCCCTGCAGTGCTCTGTCCTGGCAGAGCTGAGTGGTAGCCACGCCCTCATCACTGTCCTCACTGAGACTTGTATTGCAGAGTTAGTTAAGAGGGCGTGTCAGAGCACACAGGGGCGTGTCATGTCACACAGGGGGCGTGCCAGAGCACACAGGGGCATGTCAGAGCACATGGGGGTGTGTCATAGAACATGAGGGCGTGTCAGAGCACACAGGAGCGAGTCATAACACACAGGCGGAGTAACAGAGAACATGGGGGCGTGTTATGGCACACGGGGGCGTGTCAGAGCACACAGGGGCGTGTCAGAGCATTACGGCTGTCGGTGCGATGTCTGTTTCTGTGAAGTCGATTGGACTTTGAAGGGAACAACTTCTTGGAGAATCACCAGGACCGCCACTGCTGGCCTCCCAGTGGAAGAAACGCTAATGACACCCCCAACTCCCCCCCCCCCAGTCGGAGCCCCCAGACAGCTGCCTGTTCTGCCCTCATTATGTTCTTCCAGCGACTCCACGGATCTCCCAACGCTGACCTCTGGCCGGACCTTGATGTTGCCTCATGGTCCTCATGTGGCCCCCCCACGCCTGGTGCACAGGACCCGGGGCCTGATTACATGGATGCTGGGGGGGGGGAGGGGAGACCACAGACAGGTGACCAACAAACGTTTGAGTCTATTATGGGTCTCATCTCTCATTGTGAGTGATGGTGATGGCGGTGGAGCGGTGGTGACAATGGTGGAGCTGAGCGGTGGCGATGGCGGTGGAGCGGAGTGGTGGTGATGGCGGTGGAGCGTTGGTGATGGCGGTGGAGGGGAGTGGTGGGGATGGCGGTGGAGCATTGGTGATGGCGGTGGAGGGGAGCGGTGGTGATGGCGGTGGAGGGGAGCGGTGGGGATGGCGGTGGAGCGGTGGTGATAATGGTGGAGTGGTGGTGATGGCGGTGGAGCGGTGCCGATGGCGGTGGAGCGTTGGTGATGGCGGTGGAGGAGAGTGGTGGTGATGGCGATGGAGCGGAGCGGTGGCGATGGCGGTGGAGCAGTGGCGATGGCGGTGGAGCGGAGCGGTGGCGATGGCGGTGGAGTGGAGTGGTGGCGATGGCGGTGGAGTGGTGGCGATGACGGTGGAGTGGAGCGATGGCGGTGGTGATGGCGGTGCAGCGGAGCAGTGGTGATGGCGGTGGAGTGGTGGTGATGGCGGTGAAGCGGAGCGGTGGTGATGGTGGTGGAGCGGAGCGGTGACTATGGCGATGGAGCGGAGTGGTGGTGGTGGCGGCGATGGCGGTGGAGCGGTGGTGATGGCGGTGGAGCGGAGCGGTGGCGACGGCGGTGGAGCAGGGGCGATGGCGATGGAGCGGAGCGGTGGCGATGGCGGTGGAGTGGTGGCGATGGCAGTTGAGTGGTGGCAATGACGGTGGAGCGGAGCGATGGCGGTGGTGATGGCGGTGGAGCGGAGCAGTGGTGATGGCGGTGGAGTGGTGGTGATGGCGGTGGAGCGGAGCGGTGGTGATGGTGGTGGAGCGGAGCGGTGACGATGGCAATGGAGCGGAGTGGTGGTGGTGGCGATGGCGGTGGAGCGGTGGTGATGGCGGTGGAGCGGAGCGGTGGTGATGGCGGTGGAGTGGAGCGGTGGCAATGGCGGTGGAGCGATGGTGATGGCGGTGGAGTGGAGCGGTGGTGATGGCGGTGGAGCGATGGCGGCGGAGCGGTGGCGATGGCGGTGGAGCGGAGCGGTGGCGATGGCGGTGGAGCGGTGGCAATGGCGGTGGAGTGGTGGCGATGGCGGTGGAGCGGAGCGATGGCGGTGCTGATGGCAGTGGAGCGGAGCGGTGGCGATGGCGGTGGAGCGGTGGCAATGGCGGTGGAGTGGTGGCGATGGCGGTGGAGCGGAGCGATGGCGGTGCTGATGGCAGTGGAGCGGAGCGGTGGCGATGGCAGTGGAGCGGTGGTGATGGTGGTGGAGTGGAGCAGTGACGATGGCGCTGGTGCGGAGCGGTGGCGATGGCGGTGGAACGGAGCGGTGGTGATGGCGGTGGAGTGGAGAGGTGGTGATGGCGGTGGAGTGGAGCGGTGGTGATGGCGGTGGAGCGGAGTGGTGGCGATGGCGGTGGAGCGGTGGTGATGGCGGTAGAGCGGAGCGGTGGCGATGGAGCTGTAGTGATGGTGGTGGAGTGGAGCAGTGGTGATGGAGCGGAGTGGTGGCGATGGCGGTGGAACGGTGGCGATGACGGTGGAGTGGAGCAGTGACGATGGCGCTGGTGCGGAGCGGTGGCGATGGCGGTGGAACGGAGCGGTGGTGATGGCGGTGGAGTGGAGAGGTGGTGATGGCGGTGGAGCGGAGTGGTGGCGATGGCGGTGGAGCAGTGGTGATGGCGGTGGAGCGGAGCGGTGGCGATGGAGCTGTAGTGATGGTGGTGGAGTGGAGCAGTGGTGATGGAGCGGAGTGGTGGCGATGACGGTGGAGCGGAGTGGTGGTGATGGCGGTGGTGCGGAGCGATGGTGATGGCGGTGGTGCGGAGTGGTGGTGATGGCGGTGGTGCGGAGCGATGGTGATGGCGGTGGTGCGGAGCGATGGTGATGGCGGTGGTGCGGAGTGGTGGTGATGGCGGTGGTGCGGAGCGGTGACGATGGCGGTAGAGCGGTGGGGATGGCGGTGGAGTGGAGTGATGGCGTTGGCGGGGAGTCGCAGCGCTGACCTTCCATTTATAGCCGCTTTCTGGAATGTCATGTAAATAAAGACGCCGGAAACATTAAGAGCGCGGCGTGTTTTCGTGTTCCGCATCCCTTTCATGTTAATCTCGCTCGCTGACTAATCCTCCGGCGTGTGGAACGCGGCTTAACCCCCGCCGCTCCAGACACAGGAACCCACCGCGTGTGCAGCGTTTTGCAACAACCAGCCGCCTCGGAATGCAGAACTGCGCCGCCTGCCAGCATGCAACAAGTGAAAAGTGAGGGGGGCAGCTGAAGTTAATATCTGATCATCCCCCGCACTGAATGCTGCTTCTGATAACACCGGGATGTTGTCGCTGAGATGGGCGGGGTTTGTGGTTGTCAGCTGCATTGTGTGTAATGATTAGAGGGATTCCTAGCAGGACGGCCTCAGTACAACCAGCCTGCCCACACATGGCCGCCTATAGCCACCCACCAACCTGCCCACACATGGCCGCCTATAGCCACCCACCAACCTGCCCACACATGGCCGCCTATAGCCACCCACCAATCTGCCCACACATGGCCGCCTATAGCCACCCACCAACCTGCCCACACATGGCCGCCTATAGCCACCCACCAATCTGCCCACACATGGCCGCCTATAGCCACCCACCAACCTGCCCACACATGGCCGCCTATAGCCACCCACCAATCTGCCCACACATGGCCGCCTATAGCCACCCACCAATCTGCCCACACATGGCCGCCTATAGCCGCCCACCAACCTGCCCACACATGGCCGCCTATAGCCGCCCAACAACCTGCCCACAAGTAAAGTACACAATAAAATCGCTCCCTAACACCCAGGTAACCCTTTGATGGCCCCTCATGTTAACCCCTCCCTGCCCAGTGCCATTAGCACAGTGTCAGGGCTTTGTATTAGCACTGATCACTGTATTGGTGTCACTGGGGATGTCAGTGACACCAAGTCAGATCCCCCCCCCAGTGTCAGAATGTCCGCTGCAGTCCCACTATAAGTCACTGATCGCCGCCATTACTAGTAAAAAAAAAAATTGAAATCGCAGTCTATATCCCGCCATTTGTAAACGCTACAACTTTCACGTAAACCAATTAATTTACACGTATTGGGATTTTTTTCAGCAAAGACACGAAGCGGGAGACATCTTGGCTGAAATTTATGTGGAAATTTGATTTTTTAAATGTTTTTACTGGACATATTTTATAGCAAAAAGTCACAAATATTGGGGGTTTGTTTTCAAAATTGTTGTTTTTTTTTTTGTTTATAGCGCAAAAAAAAATAAAAGCCGCAAATGGGATCAAATACCGCCGAATGAAAGCTCTATTTGTGGGGAAAAAGGATGTAAATTTCATTTGGGTGCAGCGTTGCATGACCGCGCAATTGTTGGATACAGTAACGCAGTGCTGTAATTCAAAAAATGGCCGGGTCAGGAAAGGGGGGGGGGGGGAGAATCCTCTGGAGGGGGAGGGGTTAATAAATGTGATCCTATGGGAAGCCTGAGGGCGTGGCTGAGAGGGGAATCCGAGTTCCGTGTGTTTGGAAAGTGTAACATTGTGACCATCGGGGAGACGTTGTGACAAGTTCTATGAGGTCTCACTTCATACAATCTAATACAGAGATCCTGCTGTGTGATTTGTTGTGATTGATGTGCTGAGTCCCCTCCTCAATATCGCCTGTTAGCCCTGGTTCACATGGTCCGACTGACTCCAGGTGCGACTTCAGGTGCGACTTCAGGTGCGACTTCAGGTGCGACTCCAGGTGTGACTTCAGGGGCGACTCCAGGTGGGACTTCAGGTGCGACTTCAGGTGCGACTCCAGGTGGGACTTCAGGGGCGACTCCAGGTGGGACTTCAGGGGCGACTCCAGGTGGGACTTCAGGTGCAACTTCAGGGGCGACTTCAGGTGTAACTTCAGGGGCGACTTCAGGTGTGACTTCAGGGGTGACTCCAGGTGTGACTTCAGGTGTGACTTCAGGGGCGACTCCAGGTGCGACTTCAGGTGCAACTTCAGGTGTGACTTCAGGTGGGACCACAGGTGCGATTTCAGGTGGGACTCCAGGTGCGACTTCAGGTGGGACTCCAGGTGCGACTTCAGGGGCGACTCCAGGTGTGACTTCAGGTGTGACTTCAGGGGCGACTCCAGGTGTGACTTCAGGTGTGACTTCAGGTGTGGCTTCATGGGCGATTTCAGGTGGGACCACAGGTGCGACTTCAGGTGTGACTTCAGGGGTGACTCCAGGTGTGACTTCAGGTGTGACTTCAGGGGCGACTCCAGGTGCGACTTCAGGTGCAACTTCAGGTGTGACTTCAGGTGGGACCACAGGTGCGATTTCAGGTGGGACTCCAGGTGCGACTTCAGGTGGGACTCCAGGTGCGACTTCAGGGGCGACTCCAGGTGTGACTTCAGGTGTGACTTCAGGGGCGACTTCAGGTGTGACTTCAGGTGTGGCTTCATGGGCGATTTCAGGTGGGACCACAGGTGCGACTTCAGGTGTGACTTCAGGGGTGACTCCAGGTGTGACTTCAGGTGTGACTTCAGGGGCGACTCCAGGTGCGACTTCAGGTGCAACTTCAGGTGTGACTTCAGGTGGGACCACAGGTGCGATTTCAGGTGGGACTCCAGGTGCGACTTCAGGTGGGACTCCAGGTGCGACTTCAGGGGCGACTCCAGGTGTGACTTCAGGTGTGACTTCAGGGGCGACTCCAGGTGTGACTTCAGGTGTGACTTCAGGTGTGGCTTCATGGGCGATTTCAGGTGGGACCACAGGTGCGACTTCAGGTGTGACTTCAGGGGCGACTTCAGGTGTGACTTCAGGTGTGACTTCAGGGGCGACTCCAGGTGTGACGTCAGGTGCGACTAGGGTTGCCACCTCAAACAATAATACCTCCATGATACTAATAATAATATGACGTGACGGCGATATAATAAGACGGGGTCTGTGGGACCTCTGTGGGATGTCTCTGGGACGTCTGTGGGGAGTCTGTCTGTGGGGAGTCTGTGGGGCGTCTGTGGGACCTCTGTGGGATGTCTCTGGGACGTCTGTGGGGAGTCTGTCTGTGGGGAGTCTGTGGGGCGTCTGTGGGACCTCTGTGGGGTGTCTGTAGGACATCTGTGGGACGTCTGTGGGGTGTCTGTGGGACGATTGTGGGGCGTCTGTGGGACATCTGTGGGACGTCTGTGGGGAGTCTGTCTGTGGGGCGTCTGTGGGGAGTCTGTGGGGCGTCTGTGGGACCTCTGTGGGGTGTCTGTGGGGCGTCTGTGGGACCTCTGTGGGGTGTCTGTGGGACGTCTGTGGGGTGTCTGTGGGACCTCTGTGGGGTGTCTGTGGGATGTCTCTGGGGTATCTGTGGGGCGTCTGTGGGACGTCTGTGGGGTGTCTGTGGGACCTCTGTGGGGTGTCTGTGGGATGTCTCTGGGGTATCTGTGGGGCGTCTGTGGGACCTCTGTGGGGTGTCTGTGGGACGTCTGTGGGACGTCTGTGGGACGTCTGTGGGACGTCTGTGGGGTATCTGTGGGGTATCTGTGGGGCGTCTGTGGGGCGTCTGTGGGGCGTCTGTGGGGTGTCTGTGGGGCGTCTGTGGGATGTCTGTGGGGTATCTGTGGGGTGTCTGTGGGGAGTCTGTGGGGCGTCTGTGTGTGGGGCGTCTGTCTGTGGGGCGTCTGTGGGACCTCTGCGGGGTGTCTGTGGGACCTCTTGGGGTGTCTGTGGGGCGTCTGTGGGACATCTGTGGGGCGTCTGTGGGACCTCTGTGGGATGTCTGTGGGGCATCTGTGGGACCTCTGTGGGGTGTCTGTGGGACCTCTGTGGGGTGTCTGTGGGATGTCTCTGGGGTATCTGTGGGGCGTCTGTGGGACCTCTGTGGGGTGTCTGTGGGACCTCTGTGGGGTGTCTGTGGGACGTCTGTGGTGTGTCTGTGGGGTGTCTGTGGGGTGTCTGTGGGACGTCTGTGGGGTGTCTGTGGGGCGTCTGTGGGGTGTCTGTGGGGCGTCTGTGGGATGTCTCTGGGGTATCTGTGGGGCGTCTGTGGGACCTCTGTGGGGTGTCTGTGGGACGTCTGTGGTGTGTCTGTGGTGTGTCTGTGGGGCGTCTGTGGGACGTCTGTGGTGTGTCTGTGGGGCGTCTGTGGGACGTCTGTGGTGTGTCTGTGGTGTGTCTGTGGGGCGTCTGTGGGACGTCTGTGGTGTGTCTGTGGGGCGTCTGTGGGACGTCTGTGGGGCGTCTGTGGGACGTCTGTGGGGTATCTGTGGGGTGTCTGTGGGGCGTCTGTGGGACGTCTGTGGGGTATCTGTGGGACGTCTGTGGGGTATCTGTGGGGCGTCTGTCTGTGGGGCGTCTGTCTGTGGGGCGTCTGTCTGTGGGGCGTCTGTCTGTGGGGCGTCTGTCTGTGGGGCATCTGTGGGACCTCTGCGGGTGTCTGTGGGGCGTCTGTCTGTGGGGCGTCTGTCTGTGGGGCGTCTGTGGGACCTCTGCGGGTGTCTGTGGGACCTCTTGGGGTGTCTGTGGGGTGTCTGTGGGGCGTCTGTGGGACATCTGTGGGGCGTCTGTGGGACCTCTGTGGGGTGTCTGTGGGACCTCTGTGGGGTGTCTGTGGGACCTCTGTGGGGCGTCTGTGGGACCTCTGTGGGGTGTCTGTGGGACCTCTGTGGGGCGTCTGTGGGACCTCTGTGGGGTGTCTGTGGGATGTCTGTGGGGTGTCTGTGGGACCTCTGTGGGGTGCCTGTGGGGTGTCTGTCTGTGGGGTGTCTGTGGGGCACATCCGGCATTCGGTTGGTCTGACACGAAGTCTCTGTGTGGATGTCGGGATCTCCTGCACTCGGGTCGGATGCTGCGATTCTATATGGAGGGTCTGTGTTGGTTGCTGGCGAGTCTCATGCGGTGGGAATGCTCACACATGCGCTGGAATCTGCTGTCAGGAGACGAGATGAGGAAACATTTTGCGGCTCGTCGGTCCTAACTGAGTTTTTCGGAGATAATTTCAGTCATCGGATTTCTCCCCCCCAACCCCCCCCCCCCTGAGGAACCGGCACTCCTGACCATGGAGAACCTCCCTCCTCCTCACCATCCAGTCCCACAACTCACCCTGAAACTTGGGGGTCCCCCAGAACAATGACACCCCGACACTTGGGGGTCCCTGAACAATGACACCCCGACACTTGGGGGTCCCTGAACAATGACACCCCAACACTTGGCGATCCCCCAAAACAATGACACCCCGACACTTGGCGATCCCCCAGAACATTGACACCCCGACACTTGGCGATCCCCCAGAACAATGACACCTGACACTTGGGGGATCCAGAACAGTGACACCCTGACACTTGGGGTCCCAGAACATTGACACCCTGACACCTGGGGGTCCCAGAACAATGACACCCTGACACTTGGGGATCCCCCAGAACAATGACACCCTGACACTTGGGGGTCCCAGAACAATGACACCTGACACTTGGGGTCCCAGAACATTGACACCCTGACACTTGGGGGTCCCAGAACAATGACACCTGACACTTGGGGTCCCAGAACATTGACACCCCGACACCTGGGGGTCCCAGAACGATGACACCCTGTCACCTGGGGGTCCCAGAATGATGACACCCCGACACTTGGGGGTCCCAGAACGATGACACCCCGACACTTGGGGGTCCCAGAACGATGACACCCTGACACTTGGGGGGTTCCAGAACGATGACACCCTGTCACCTGGGGGTCCCAGAACGATGACACCCCGACACTTGGGGGGTCCCAGAACAATGACACCTTGTCACCTGGGGGTCCCAGAACGATGACACCCTGACACCTGGGGGTCCCAGAACGATGACACCCCGACACTTGGGGGGTTCCAGAACGATGACACCCTGTCACCTGGGGGTCCCAGAACGATGACACCCCGACACTTGGGGGTTCCAGAACGATGACACCCCGACACCTGGGGGTCCCAGAACGATCACACCCCGACACCTGGGGGTCCCAGAACAATGACACCCCGACACTTGGGGGGTTCCAGAACAATGACACCATGTCACCTGGGGGTCCCAGAACGATGACACCCCGACACCTGGGGGGCCCAGAACAATGACACCCCGACACCTGGGGGGCCCAGAACGATGACACCCCGACACCTGGGGGTCCCAGAACGATGACACCCCGACACCTGGGGGTCCCAGAACGATGACACCCCGACACTTGGGGGGTTTCAGAACGATGACACCCCGACACCTGGGGGTCCCAGAACGATGACACCCCGACACTTGGGGGGTTCCAGAACAATGACACCCTGTCACCTGGGGGTCCCAGAACGATGACACCCCGACACCTGGGGGTCCCAGAACGATGACACCCCGACACCTGGGGGTCCCAGAACAATGACACCCCGACACTTGGGGGGTTCCAGAACGATGACACCCCGACACCTGGGGGGCCCAGAACGATGACACCCCGACACCTGGGGGGCCCAGAACGATGACACCCTGACACTTGGGGGCCCCAGTATGGGATCCGTGGGGCCCCTGGGATGGAGGTGGTCACTCTGAGCTCAGGAAGGATTATTTGTCTATGATCGGCTCCGGGAGGATGTGAGCGATGTGGTCGGGTGGGGGAGGGGTCAGTCCTCTGATGTGCGATGTGGTCGGGTGGGGGAGGGGTCAGTCCTCTGATGTGCGATGTGGTCGGGTGGGGGAGGGGTCAGTCCTCTGATGTGCGATGTGGTCGGGTGGGGGAGGGGTCAGTCCTCTGATGTGCGATGTGGTCGGGTGGGGGAGGGGTCAGTCCTCTGATGTGCGATGTGGTCGGGTGGGGGAGGGGTCAGTCCCGTGTTCTCCGGTGTCCGCACAGCGCGGAGATCTATGAGCCGCTAAACACCGAACTCCCCGCTATGGGCGCCCTGACCGTCCTGCTGGCCGTCACCTCTCCGGTACGTGTGGGGGGAGACGGGACTATTCCCCCCCCATGTGTGATCTCTGCCCCCCCTGTGATCCTTCTATCCCCCCTGTGTGATCCTTCTATCCCCCCCCCTGTGTGATCTCTGCCCCCCCTGTGATCCTTCTATCCCCCCTGTGTGATCCTTCTATCCCCCCCCATGTGTGATCTCTGCCCCCCCTGTGATCCTTCTATCCCCCCCCCTGTGTGATCTCTGTCCCCCCCCCATCTCTGTGCTTAGGGGGTACAATGTTTCCTGCAGGGTCTGGTACGTGTACATTGTAGTGTGATATGGAGGGATCTGGGATCTGCTGTATATGGGGGTAGAAGAGGCTGAGCAGAGACATCGGGCAATTATTTTCTATTGGTGGGGGGATCTCTGTGTTAGGGGATGTTGTTGGCTCTCTCTCTGTGTTGGGGGGGATCTCACTGTTGGTTCTCTGTGTTGGGGGGGATCTCACTGTTGCTGGTTCTCTGTGTTGGGGGGGATCTCACTGTTGCTGGTTCTCTGTGTTGGGGGGGATCTCACTGTTGCTGGTTCTCTGTGTTGGGGGGGATCTCACTGTTGCTGGTTCTCTGTGTTGGGGGGGATCTCACTGTTCGTTCTCTGTGTTGGGGGGGATCTCACTGTTCGTTCTCTGTGTTGGGGGGGATCTCACTGTTCGTTCTCTGTGTTGGGGGGGATCTCACTGTTGCTGGTTCTCTGTGTTGGGGGGGATCTCACTGTTCGTTCTCTGTGTTGGGGGGGATCTCACTGTTCGTTCTCTGTGTTGGGGGGGATCTCACTGTTGCTGGTTCTCTGTGTTGGGGGGGATCTCACTGTTCGTTCTCTGTGTTGGGGGGGATCTCACTGTTCGTTCTCTGTGTTGGGGGGGATCTCACTGTTCGTTCTCTGTGTTGGGGGGGATCTCACTGTTGCTGGTTCTCTGTGTTGGGGGGGATCTCACTGTTCGTTCTCTGTGTTGGGGGGGATCTCACTGTTGGTTCTCTGTGTTGGGGGGGATCTCACTGTTGCTGGTTCTCTGTGTTGGGGGGATCTCACTGTTGCTGGTTCTCTGTGTTGGGGGGGATCTCACTGTTGCTGGTTCTCTGTGTTGGGGGGGATCTCACTGTTGCTGGTTCTCTGTGTTGGGGGGGATCTCACTGTTCGTTCTCTGTGTTGGGGGGGATCTCACTGTTGGTTCTCTGTGTTGGGGGGGATCTCACTGTTGCTGGTTCTCTGTGTTGGGGGGGATCTCACTGTTGCTGGTTCTCTGTGTTGGGGGGGATCTCACTGTTCGTTCTCTGTGTTGGGGGGGATCTCAGTGTTGTTGGTTCTCTGTGTTGGGGGGGATCTCAGTGTTGCTGGTTCTCTGTGTTGGGGGGGATCTCAGTGTTGCTGGTTCTCTGTGTTGGGGGGGATCTCAGTGTTGCTGGTTCTCTGTGTTGGGGGGGATCTCACTGTTGTTGGTTCTCTGTGTTGGGGGGATCTCAGTGTTGCTGGTTCTCTGTGTTGGGGGGGATCTCACTGTTGCTGGTTCTCTGTGTTGGGGGGATCTCAGTGTTGCTGGTTCTCTGTGTTGGGGGGGATCTCAGTGTTGCTGGTTCTCAGTGTTGGGGGGGATCTCACTGTTGGTTCTCTGTGTTGGGGGGATCTCAGTGTTGCTGGTTCTCTGTGTTGGGGGGGATCTCAGTGTTGGGGGGAATCTCAGTGTTGCTTGTTCTCTGTGTTGGGGGGGATCTCACTGTTGCTGGTTCTCTGTGTTGGGGGGATCTCAGTGTTGCTGGTTCTCTGTGTTGGGGGGGATCTCACTGTTGCTGGTTCTCTGTGTTGGGGGGGATCTCACTGTTGCTGGTTCTCTGTGTTGGGGGGATCTCACTGTTGCTGGTTCTCTGTGTTGGGGGGATCTCAGTGTTGCTGGTTCTCTGTGTTGGGGGGGATCTCAGTGTTGCTGGTTCTCAGTGTTGGGGGGGATCTCACTGTTGGTTCTCTGTGTTGGGGGGGATCTCACTGTTGGTTCTCTGTGTTGGGGGGGATCTCAGTGTTGCTGGTTCTCTGTGTTGGGGGGGATCTCAGTGTTGGGGGGAATCTCAGTGTTGCTTGTTCTCTGTGTTGGGGGGGATCTCTGTGATATGTTCAGTAATTGTCGGTCTTTAGGGGCCACACATCAGGCAGATTGGAGGAGGACGTCGGCTGAGGGATGTCTGTCTTGCAGTCTAGATTTCTGTGGTGGATTCTGAGCTGGTATAGATTTTCCAGGAGGCGGGATGACACTTCCTCTGCTGATCTCCATGGATCACTCCGGAGGTGCCGATCGGCTCATCGAATTGTTCCACTAAGGTGTCCGTTTATGACACAGAGAATAGAAGCGATTCAACAGATCTCAGCTATTCTCTGGTCATTCTCAGTTTATGACACTCAGGAGATCATGTCAGCCCTTCTCTGGAGATCTGTGTTCTCCCTCCAGATTCCAGAGCCCAGAGCTGGAGAATCGGAGGGACCGAAAACTAAGCAGAGATAATTTACCTCCACTTAGTAAACTGATCTTTTACTGTAATCTGGAGATATTATAGTAAAATGAGCCGTTTTTCAGAGTTTGTAGACCGTTCTCCCTTCGTTCGGAGAACTGCATCATAAACTGCATTCACAAGAGAACTGAGCAGCGATCTATTACCACTGGTTCACAAACGGACACCTAAATGTAGACGAGATGAGAGAAACAGGCAGTATACAGGTGGTATAGGGGGATACAGGCGGTATACAGGTGGTATAGGGGATACAGGTGGTATAGGGGGATACAGGCAGTATACAGGTGGTATAGGGGATACAGGCAGTATACAGGCAGTATAGGGGGATACAGGCGGTATACAGGTGGTATAGGGGGATACAGGCAGTATAGGGGGATACAGGCAGTATAGGGGGATACAGGCAGTGTGCAGGTGGTATAGGGGGATACAGGCAGTATACAGGTGGTATAGGGGGATACAGGCAGTATACAGGTGGTATAGGGGGATACAGGCAGTATACAGGTGGTATAGGGGATACAGGCAGTATACAGGTGGTATAGGGGGATACAGGCAGTATACAGGTGGTATAGGGGGATACAGGTGGTATAGGGGGATACAGGTGGTATAGGGGAATACAGGCAGTATACAGGTGGTATAAGGGATACAGGCAGTATACAGGTGGTATAGGGGGATACAGGTGGTATAGGGGGATACAGGTGGTATAGGGGGATACAGGCAGTATACAGGTGGTATAGGGGGATACAGGTGGTATAGGGGGATACAGGTGGTATAGGGGGATACAGGCAGTATACAGGTGGTATAGGGGGATACAGGCAGTATACAGGTGGTATAGGGGGATACAGGCAGTATACAGGTGGCATAGGGGATACAGGCAGTATACAGGTGGTATAGGGGGATACAGGCAGTATACAGGTGGTATAGGGGGATACAAGCAGTATACAGGCGGTATAGGGGGATACAGGCAGTATAGGGGGATACAGGCAGTATACAGGTGGTATAGGGGGATACAGGCAGTATACAGGTGGTATAGGGTATACAGGCAGTATAGGGGGATACAGGCAGTATACAGGTGGTATAGGGGGATACAGGCGGTATACAGGTGGTATAGGGGATACAGGCAGTATACAGGTGGAATTGGGGGATACAGGCAGTATACAGGTGGTATAGGGGGATACAGGCAGTATACAGGTGGTATAGGGGGATACAAGCAGTATACAGGTGGTATAGGGGGATACAGGCAGTATACAGGTGGTATAGGGGATACAGGCGGTATACAGGTGGTATAGGGGGATACAGGTGGTATAGGGGGATACAGGCAGTATACAGGTGGTATAGGGGATACAGGCAGTATACAGGTGGTATAGGGGGATACAGGTGGTATAGGGGGATACAGGTGGTATAGGGGGATACAGGCAGTATACAGGTGGTATAGGGGATACAGGAAGTATACAGGTGGTATAGGGGGATACAGGCGGTATACAGGCGGTATAGGGGGATACAGGCGGTATAGGGGGATACAGGTGGTATAGGGGGATACAGGTGGTATAGGGGGATACAGGCAGTATACAGGTGGTATAGGGGATACAGGAAGTATACAGGTGGTATAGGGGGATACAGGCGGTATACAGGTGGTATAGGGGGATACAGGCGGTATAGGGGGATACAGGTGGTATAGGGGGATACAGGTGGTATAGGGGGATACAGGTGGTATAGGGGGATACAGGCAGTATACAGGTGGTATAGGGGGATACAGGCAGTATACAGGTGGTATAGGGGGATACAGGCAGTATACAGGTGGTATAGGGGGATACAGGCGGTATACAGGTGGTATAGGGGATACAGGCGGTATAGGGGGATACAGGCAGTATACAGGTGGTATAGGGGATACAGGCGGTATACAGGTGGTATAGGGGGATACAGGTGGTATAGGGGGATACAGGCAGTATACAGGTGGTATAGGGGGATACAGGCAGTATACAGGTGGTATAGGGGGATACAGGCGGTATACAGGTGGTATAGGGGATACAGGCGGTATAGGGGGATACAGGCAGTATACAGGTGGTATAGGGGATACAGGCGGTATACAGGTGGTATAGGGGGATACAGGTGGTATAGGGGGATACAGGCAGTATACAGGTGGTATAGGGGGATACAGGCGGTATACAGGTGGTATAGGGGATACAGGCGGTATACAGGTGGTATAGGGGATACAGGCAGTATAGGGGGATACAGGAAGTATACAGGTGGTATAGGGGGATACGGGCAGTATACAGGTGGTATAGGGGGATACAGGCGGTATACAGGTGGTATAGGGGGATACAGGTGGTATAGGGGGATACAGGCGGTATACAGGTGGTATAGGGGATACAGGCAGTATAGGGGGATACAGGCAGTATACAGGTGGTATAGGGGATACAGGCAGTATACAGGTGGTATAGGGGGATACGGGCAGTATACAGGTGGTATAGGGGATACAGGCAGTATACAGGTGGTATAGGGGGATACAGGCAGTATACAGGTGGTATAGGGGGATACAGGCAGTATGCAGGTGGTATAGGGGGATTCAGGCAGTATACAGGTGGAATAGGGGGATTCAGGCAGTATACAGGTGGTATAGGGGATACAGGCAGTGTGCAGGTGGTATAGGGGGATACAGGCAGTATACAGGTGGTATAGGGGGATACAGGCAGTATACAGGTGGTATAGGGGGATACAGGCAGTATACAGGTGGTATAGGGGGATTCAGGCAGTATACAGGTGGTACAGGGAATATATGGGTAGTATATAGGTGGTATTAGGAGGGGGTGTATAGGCAGTATATATGAGGTATACGTAGTATATATGAGGTATAGGGTATATAGATGGTATATATGGTATGGGTTGTATATATGAGGTACATAGGGTATATAGGTAGTATATATGAGGTATACGTAGTATATAGGTGGTATGGTATGGGTTGTATATATGAGGTATGCGTAGTATATAGGTGGTATATATGAGGTATAGGGTATATAGGTGGTATATATGAGGTATACGTAGTATATAGGTGGTATATATGAGGTATACGTAGTATATAGGTGGTATAGGGTATATAGGTGGTATGGTATGGGTTGTATATATGAGGTATATTTAGTATATAGGTGGTGTAGGGTATATAGGTGGTATATATGGTATAGGTTGTATATAGGTGTTTTATGGAGTTCTGGGCAAGGCAGTGAAGTCTGTCACATGGGATGGATTACCCCGAATACACCATGTGAGACTGGACTGCAGAGCTGACACTCACTACCTCAGCTGTAGAGATTTCACCTTTTCAGGCGACAGATGATGGCGGGAAGCCATAGTTGCTGGGACAGAAATGAATCCACCAAACATTCCGCGGCGTGTTTTCTACTGACCACAGATCTCCCAGCCGTCTCTCTGGCCTCCTCTGTGCTGGAATTTTAAGCGGTAAAAACCCCCTAATGGCCTGTACCTGTGTGAGAAGCCTCCGATGGAAGCTGCCGCTCTAGGACCTCAGTGCTCACACACAGCCAGACTGAAGAGAAATCTGCTCTGCCTTCAGACAGGAGGTGGATTGTTGGCTCACAAAGCAAATCTTATGGTTCCCTATGAGTCAGTCTTGTCCTTCCTGATGTTACTTTGCTGGTTACATGCTTGCTGGTCCGTGTTCTGTGTGCAGCTCAGACACATTGTTGCAGTTTGGAGTCACGTCCCGTGTTCTTGGTCTCGGCTTCCTATGGATAATTCTGTCCTCCTGAGCCTCATTCATCCCCTCCATGTATATAAAGGTTTCAGTCATGTCCATCCTTTCCCTTCTTTCCTCCACACTAAGTTCCTGAAGTCGCTCCTGATATGTTTTATCGCCCCGCCCCTCGTCCGTTCACCATTGTTGTTGTTCATCTCCAGACTCATTCTTTTCTATCAATATTTTTTTGTGAGATCTTCATAACTGGACACAATATTCTAAATGAGGTCCCACTAAAGATCCATATAGAGGAATCAGGACCTCCTCCCTCCCACCGGGGACCCCTCTAGTGATAGGATCTATATAGAGGAATCAGGACCTCCTTCCTCCTGCCGGTGACCCCTCTAGTGATAGGATCTATATAGAGGAATCAGGACCTCCTTCCTCCCACCGGGGACCCCTCTAGTGATAGGATCTATATAGAGGAATCGGGACCTCCTTCCTCCCACCGGGGACCCCTCTAGTGATAGATCTATATAGAGGAATCGGGACCTCCTTCCTCCTGCCGGTGACCCCTCTAGTGACAGAAAGATCTATATAGAGGAATCAGGACCTCCTTCCTCCTGCCGGGGACCCCTCTAGTGATAGGATCTATATAGAGGAATCAGGACCTCCTTCCTCCTGCCGGTGACCCCTCTAGTGATAGATCTATATAGAGGAATCAGGACCTCCTTCCTCCTGCCGGTGACCCCTCTAGTGATAGGATCTATATAGAGGAATCGGGACCTCCTTCCTCCCACCGGGGACCCCTCTAGTGATATAAAGATCTATATAGAGGAATCAGGACCTCCTTCCTCCTGCCGGTGACCCCTCTAGTGATAGATCTATATAGAGGAATCAGGACCTCCTTCCTCCCACCGGGGACCCCTCTAGTGATAGATCTATATAGAGGAATCAGGACCTCCTTCCTCCTGCCGGTGACCCCTCTAGTGATAGGATCTATATAGAGGAATCAGGACCTCCTTCCTCCTGCCGGTGACCCCTCTAGTGATATAAAGATCTATATAGAGGAATCAGGACCTCCTTCCTCCTGCCGGTGACCCCTCTAGTGATATAAAGATCTATATAGAGGAATCAGGACCTCCTTCCTCCTGCCGGTGACCCCTCTAGTGATAGATCTATATAGAGGAATCAGGACCTCCTTCCTCCTGCCGGTGACCCCTCTAGTGATAGGATCTATATAGAGGAATCAGGACCTCCTTCCTCCTGCCGGTGACCCCTCTAGTGATAGGATCTATATAGAGGAATCAGGACCTCCTTCCTCCCGCTGGTGACCCCCTTAATGATAGGATCTATATAGAGGAATCAGGACCTCCTTCCTCCTGCTGGTGACCCCTCTAGTGATAGGATCTATATAGAGGAATCAGGACCTCCTTCCTCCTGCCGGTGACCCCTCTAGTGATAGGATCTATATAGAGGAATCAGGACCTCCTTCCTCCTGCCGGTGACCCCTCTAGTGATAGGATCTATATAGAGGAATCAGGACCTCCTTCCTCCCGCCGGTGACCCCTCTAGTGATAGGATCTATATAGAGGAATCAGGACCTCCTTCCTCCTGCCGGTGACCCCTCTAGTGATAGGATCTATATAGAGGAATCGGGACCTCCTTCCTCCTGCCGGTGACCCCTCTAGTGATATATAGATCTATATAGAGGAATCAGGACCTCCTTCCTCCTGCTGGTGACCCCTCTAGTGATAGGATCTATATAGAGGAATCGGGACCTCCTTCCTCCTGCAGGTGACCCCTCTAGTGATATATAGATCTATATAGAGGAATCAGGACCTCCTTCCTCCTGCTGGTGACCCCTCTAGTGATAGGATCTATATAGAGGAATCGGGACCTCCTTCCTCCTGCCGGTGACCCCTCTAGTGATAGGATCTATATAGAGGAATCAGGACCTCCTTCCTCCTGCCGGTGACCCCTCTAGTGATAGATCTATATAGAGGAATCAAGACCTCCTTCCTCCTGCCGGTGACCCCTCTAGTGATATATAGATCTATATAGAGGAATCAGGACCTCCTTCCTCCTGCTGGTGACCCCTCTAGTGATAGGATCTATATAGAGGAATCGGGACCTCCTTCCTCCCGCCGGTGACCCCTCTAGTGATATATAGATCTATATAGAGGAATCAGGACCTCCTTCCTCCTGCCGGTGACCCCTCTAGTGATATATAGATCTATATAGAGGAATCGGGACCTCCTTCCTCCTGCCGGTGACCCCTCTAGTGATAGGATCTATATAGAGGAATCGGGACCTCCTTCCTCCTGCCGGTGACCCCTCTAGTGATAGGATCTATATAGAGGAATCAGGACCTCCTTCCTCCTGCCGGTGACCCCTCTAGTGATATATAGATCTATATAGAGGAATCAGGACCTCCTTCCTCCTGCCGGTGACCCCTCTAGTGATGGGATCTATATAGAGGAATCAGGACCTCCTTCCTCCTGCCGGTGACCCCTCTAGTGATATATAGATCTATATAGAGGAATCGGGACCTCCTTCCTCCTGCCGGTGACCCCTCTAGTGATGGGATCTATATAGAGGAATCAGGACCTCCTTCCTCCTGCCGGTGACCCCTCTAGTGATATATAGATCTATATAGAGGAATCAGGACCTCCTTCCTCCTGCCGGGGACCCCCCTAGTGATGGCTCTGTGCTCCCCATGTCCAGCCATGCTCTGGTCTCCATCCATTGAAGAGTTATGTGTGTATAATAAATGTGATGATTATTCTGCGGAATCGTATCAAAGCTTTGCTGAACTAAAGATATGCAGAGTCCACAGCCCCGCCCAGGTCCACAGCCCCGCCCAGGTCCACAGCCCCGCCCAGGTCCACAGCCCCGCCCAGGTCCACAGCCCCGCCCGGGTCCACCGCAGCTATGAGAGAGTCAAATCGCCATTAATCAGATTAGTCTGACCTGATCTGCCCTCAGAACTGCCCTGAGTCCCGCCAGATTTGTTGCCTTCAATGATCAGTGATCCCTCTATTCAGGCGTCGCGCACGCGGGACATTTTCAAAATACTCCTCCTCTTTGCAGAAGAAACGCCTGGCGCTCGTCAAAGCGTCAATCGCTGCAAAGCCCAATGCTGTATGTGATAAAAGTCTGATACCAGCTCTCTGTACACTGTGCTGGGCATTACATACTCATTACTGCCCCCTATACACTGTGCTGGGCATTACATACTCATTACTGCCCCCTATACACTGTGCTGGGCATTACATACTCATTACTGCCCCCTATACACTGTGCTGGGCATTACATACTCATTACTGCCCCCTATACACTGTGCTGGGCATTACATACTCATTACTGCCCCCTATACACTGTGCTGGGCATTACATACTCATTACTGCCCCCTATACACTGTGCTGGGCATTACATACTCATTACTGCCCCCTATACACTGTGCTGGGCATTACATACTCATTACTGCCCCCTATACACTGTGCTGGGCATTACATACTCATTACTGCCCCCTATACACTGTGCTGGGCATTACATACTCATTACTGCCCCCTATACACTGTGCTGGCCATTACATACTCATTACTGCCCCCTATACACTGTGCTGGGCATTACATACTCATTACTGCCCCCTATACACTGTGCTGGCCATTACATACTCCTCATTACTGCCCCCTATACACTGTGCTGGCCATTACATACTCCTCATTACTGCCCCATATACCCTGTGCTGGCCATTACATACTCCTGACTGCTGCACTCTGTAAGCTGTGCTGTACCTTACATACTCCTTTAAAAAAGTGTTTGTTGCAGCCTTTCTCAACCTTTTCAATATGGAGGAACCCCGACTAATAATGACTTTATCTGCCAGTCCTGCTACATCGGTGTGATAGTCAGCGGGAAGAATGTCCCCGACATGTGACTGAGAATTCCCTCCTACAGGGAAACTTATCTGAGAGGCAGAAATTGCTCATTGATCAAGGAACCCCGATCAACCTCTGGAGGAACCCCGATCAACCTCTGGAGGAACCCCGATCAACCTCTGGAGGAACCCCGAGGAACCTCTGGAGGAACCCCGATCAACCTCTGGAGGAACCCCGAGGAACCTCTGGAGGAACCCCGATCAATCTCTGGAGGAACCCCGATCAATCTCTGGAGGAACCCCGATCAATCTCTGGAGGAACCCCGGTTTATTGCCTTAGCAGTTGCTGGTTGCTAAGTAGTTTTGTTAAGGTTCCTTAAGGCCGGCTCAGGTAAGTATTCGTTTTCTCCCCATGAAGAGAGAGATCTCCATTCTGTGACTATGACCATCCTTTATGTGTGTCTGTTGGGTTGTCATTTGCAGATCCGTCATCGCAGAGTATTTTGTGGGTAGAAGGACTGCGAGAAACGTGCGCCATGTATACAGCAAGGAGGCCACACTTCTTATTAACACCCCTTTGTGTTTTCATGCAGCACACTGCACACCCCTCACACCCTATACTGCCTCAAGTACTGGACTGCCGGTCTTCCCACACACATGACCTTTAATGGCCCCCCAGTCTTAGTCCGTAGGGTTCAATATTGAGTTGGCCCCGCCCTTTCCACGCACATGACCTTTAATGCCCCCCCAGTCTTAGTCCATAGGGTTCAATATTGAGTTGGCCCCGCCCTTCCCACACACATGACCTTTAATGGCCTCCCAGTCTCAGTCCGTAGGGTTCAATATTGAGTTGGCCCCGCCCTTCCCCCACACATGACCTTTAATGGCCCCCCAGTCTTAGTCCGTAGGGTTCAATATTGAGTTGGCCCCGCCCTTTCCACACACATGACCTTTAATGGCCCCCCAGTCTTAGTCCGTAGGGTTCAATATGGAGTTGGCCCCGCCCTTTGCAGCTATAACAGCTTCACCTCTTCTGGGAAGGCCCCCCACAAGGTTTAGGAGGGTGTCTATGGGAAGGTTGGACCATTCTTCCAGAAGCACATTTGTCAGGTCAGGCACTGATGTCGGGGGAGGGGGCCTGGCTCGCAGTCTCTGCTCTAATTCATCCCAAAGGTGTTCTATGGGGTTGAGGTCAGGACTCTGTGCAGGACAGTCAAGTTCCTCCACCCCAAACTGGCTCCTCCATGTCTTTATGGACCTTGCTTTGTGCACTGGGGGGCAGACATGTTGGAACAGGAAGGGGCCATCCCCAGACTCTTCCCACAAAGTTGGGGGCATGAAATTGTCCAAAATGTCACCTTAAGAGTTCCCTTCACTGGAACTAGGGGGCCAAGCACAACCCCTGAGGAACACCCCCACACCATAATCCCCCCTCCACCAAACTTTACACTTGGCACAATGCAGTCAGGCAAGTACCGTTCTCCTGGCCACCACCAAACCCAGACACGTCCATCGGATGGCCAGACAGAGAAGCGTGATTGGTCACACCAGAGAACACGTCTCCTCTGCTCTAGAGTCCAGTGGTGGCGTGCTTTACACCACGACATCCGACGCATTGCATTGCACTTGGTGATGGAAGGCTTGGATGCAGCTGCTCGGCCATGGAAACCCATTCCATGAAGCTCTCTACACACTGTTGTTGGGCTCATCTGAAGGCCACACCAAGTTTGGAGGTCTTTAGCTATTGACTCTGCAGACAGTTGGCGACTTCTGCGCACTGTGCGCTTCAGCATACGCTGACCCCGCCCTGTCATGTGACGTGGCCTACCACTTGGTGGCTGAGTGGCTGTTGTTCCCAGTGGCTTCCACTTTGTTATAATCCCACTAACAGTTGAGCGTGGAATATTTAGTAGCCAGGAAATGTCACGGATGGACTTATTGCCCAGGTGGCCACCTATCACGGGACCACGCTTGGAGTCACTGAGCTCCTGAGAGCGACCCATTCTTTCACCAATGTTTGTAGAAGCCGTCTGCATGCCTAGGGGTTGGATTGTAAACACCTGTGTCCATGGAGGGGATTGGAGCACCTGAATCACATGATATGGAGGGGATTGGAACACCTGAATCACATGATATGGAGGGGATTGGAACACCTAAATCACATGATATGGAGGGGATTGGAACACCTGAATCACATGATATGGAGGGGATTGGAACACCTGAATCACATGATATGGAGGGGATTGGAACGCCTGAATCACATGATATGGAGGGGATTGGAGCGCCTGAATCACATGATATGGAGGGGATTGGAGCGCCTGAATCACATGATATGGAGGGGATTGGAGCGCCTGAATCACATGATATGGAGGGGATTGGAGCGCCTGAATCACATGATATGGAGGGGATTGGAGCACCTGAATCACATGATATGGAGGGGATTGGAGCACCTGAATCACATGATATGGAGGGGATTGGAGCACCTGAATCACATGATATGGAGGGGATTGGAACACCTGAATCCCATGGTTTGGAGGGTGGGGACACCTGAATCCCATGGTTTGGAGGGCGGGGACACCTGAATCCCATGATTGGGAGGGCGGGCACATCTGAATCCCATGATTGGGAGGGCGGGGCCAATACTTCTGGCAATGTAGTGTATCTGCCCTGCCCCCGCGTCTCCATCTTTTGGATCAGAATGACAAATAGCATTTTCAGGAGAATGTAGCAATGGTTGACCTTTTATTCCTCTGACAGGTTCTCTTTATACGATTTGTGTTGCTAAGTGACCCCGGAGTCAGTTTATTAGTCGGGTTCAATGGGAAGAGTCCCACCAATGATTCACTGCAAGTGTTCTGACTCAGGGTCCGATAGGGTGATACAATGTAACATTTCTGGGTGATTATTCTGTGGCCCCGAGTGTGACGGGCCCTCTCCGGGTTCAGGATGGAAGGAGTGTATAGTCTGTGTCGTTGTGCCGTGTTCCAGTCATGAGTTCTGTTCAAAATTTCCCTCCCACTCCATTAGGTATATACAGTATATACAGTTGCAAGAAAAAGTATGTGAACCCCTTGGGATTACGTGGAGTTTTGCATGAATTTGGCATAAAATGTGCTCTGAACGTCATCTAAGTCACAACAATAGAAGAACACAGTCTGCTGAACATAATACTACACAAACATTAGATGTTGCCATGGTTTCATTGCACATAACATGTAAACATTCACAGTGCAGGGAGGAAAAAGTATGTGAACCTTTGGACCTAATAACTGGTTGACCCTCCTTTGGCAGCAATAACCTCAACCAAACGTTTCCTGTAGTTGCAGATCAGACCTGCACAACGATCTGGAGTCATTTTGGACCACTCCTCTTCACAAAACTGTTTCAGTGTAGCAATATTCTTGGGATGTCTGGTGTGAATCGCTCTCTTAAGGTCATGCCACAGCATTTCAATGGGGTTGAGGTCAGGACTCTGACTGGGCCACTCCAGAAGGCGTATTCTGTGCTGTTGCAGCCATTGTTTTGTTGAATGACTTGTATGCTTTGGGTCATCATTGTCCTGTTGCATCACCCATCCTCTGCGGAGCTTCAGTTGGCAGACAGATGGTCGTACGTTTTCCTGCAAAATGTCTTGATAAACTCTGGAATTCATTTTCCCATCAATGACAACAATCCGTCCAGCCCTGAGGCAGCAAAGCAGCCCCAAACCATGATGCTCCCTCCACCATGTTTCACAGTCGGGATGAGGTTTTGATGTTGGTGTGCTGGGCCTTTTTTCCTCCACACATAGTGTTGTGTGTTCTTCCCAAACAACTCAATCTTGGTTTCATCTGTCCACAGTATATTCTGCCAGTAGTGCTGTGGAACATCCAGGTGCTGTTTTGCAAACTTCAAACGTGCTGCAATATTCTTTTTGGCCAGCAATGGCTTCCTCCGTGGTGTCCTCCCATGTACTCCATTCTTGTTTCATGTTTTCCTTATTGTAGATGTGTCAACAAAAATGTTAGCATGTGCCAGAGATTTCTGTAGGTCTTTAGCTGACACTCTGGGATTCTTCTTTACCTCATGCAGCATTCTGCGCTGTGCTCTTGCAGTCATTTTTACAGGACGACCACGCCTAGGGAGAGTAGCAACAGTGCTAAACTTTCTCCATTTGTAGACCGTCTGTCTCACCGTGGACACATGAACATCAAGGCTCAAGGAGATACTTCTGTAACCCTTTCCAGCTTCATGCAAGTCAACAATTTTTGATCGTAGGTCTTCTGAGAGCTCTTTTCTGCGAGGCATGATTCACATCAGAGAGTGCTTCTTGAAACCAGTAAACCCAAAACAGGTGTCAGCAACACATCCAATATCATCACACTGATTGGAGTCAAGGTTGGCTCACTCCTGGCTCCAATCAGCTCTGGGAGAAGTCATTAAGCTAGGGCCTCACATACTTTTTCCTCCCTGCACTGTGAATGTTTACATGTTATGTGCAATTAAACCATGGCAACATCTAATGTTTGTGTAGTATTATGTTCAGCAGACTGTGTTCTTCTATTGTTGTGACTTAGATGACATTCAGAGCACATTTTCTGCCCAATTCATGCAAAACTCCACATAATCCCAAGGGGTTCACATACTTTTTCTTGCAACTGTAAAGTGAACGCAACTTCACCTTCTACCGCCTTCCCTCAGTAACCCAACTCCGCCCCCCGAGGCCCCGACTCTGCCCCCGAGGCCCCGACTCTGCCCCCGAAGCCCCGACTCTGCCCCCGAAGCCCCGACTCTGCCCCCGAAGCCCCGACTCTGCCCCCGAAGCCCCGACTCTGCCCCCGAAGCCCCGACTCTGCCCCCGAAGCCCCGACTCTGCCCCCGAAGCCCCGACTCTGCCCCCGAAGCCCCGACTCTGCCCCCGAAGCCCCGACTCTGCCCCCGAAGCCCCGACTCTGCCCCCGAAGCCCCGACTCCGCCCCCGAAGCCCCGACTCTGCCCCCGAAGCCCCGACTCTGCCCCCGAAGCCCCGACTCTGCCCCCGAAGCCCCGACTCCGCCCCCAAAGCCCAACCCCCTGCCCCCTGAAGTTTGTATTTCGTCATTAAAGAATTTCCGTAACTTTAGTAATCTCTTAATTTTTGACAGAAAAAAACGAACGATCATTTGTCTGATATTCTAAAAGTGTATATAGGCCATTAGTGCGGGGGTCAGCGCCCCGTCATGGTCGGTGGGTGGGTTGCACGCCCCGTCATGGTCGGTGGGTGGATTGTACGCCCCGTCATGGTCGGTGGGTGGGTTGCACGCCCCGTCATGGTCGGTGGGTGGGTTGTACGCCCCGGCATGGTCGGTGGGTGGGTTGTACGCCCCGTCATGGTCGGTGGGTGGGTTGTACGCCCCGTCATGGTCGGTGGGTGGGTTGTACGCCCCGTCATGGTCGGTGGGTGGGTTGTACGCCCCGTCATGGTCGGTGGGTGGGTTGTACGCCCCGTCATGGTCGGTGGGTGGGTTGTACGCCCCGTCATGGTCGGTGGGTGGGTTGTACGCCCCGTCATGGTCGGTGGGTGGGTTGTACTCCCCGTCATGGTCGGTGGGTGGGTTGTACGCCCCGTCATGGTCGGTGGGTGGGTTGTACGCCCCGTCATGGTCGGTGGGTGGGTTGTACGCCCCGTCATGGTGGGTGGGTTGTACGCCCTGTCATGGTGGGTGGGTTGTACGCCCCGTCATGGTGGGTGGGTGGGTTGTACGCCCCGTCATGGTGGGTGGGTGGGTTGTACGCCCCGTCATGGTGGGTGGGTGGGTTGTACGCCCCGTCATGGTCGGTGGGTGGGTTGTACGCCCTGTCATGGTCGGTGGGTGCAGACTGACCCCCGTTTACTTGAATGGGTTGGGATTAGCAGGCAGTAGCCCCCACCAAAAGCTGCAGGGGGGTTTAATTGCTGCAGCACGTGTACACCTTTGGCAGCTGCCTCAGCAGCTTAAGGGTGTTGGGGGTGGTAAAAACGCAACTCAACCACAGGGTTTTACCACCCCCTAACTTTACCTGTGAGAAAACTTTAAGGGTGCTGCTGCCGAATGCAACTAAGGCCTCATTCACCAGTGCTGCTCCTCTGAAAAGCGATCCGAGTGTAACAGGTGGTGAGGGGCGATATGTTGCCTTCTCATCACCTGATTTAATCCCCTGATTGCGGTGCGATGCTCACGACTGCGACACGATAGTGCGGCCATTAGAGGTTCAAATCAAATGAGAGGAGGCGACACTGCGCCCGTTGATCCCTGACTCCGCCCATGTTGTTCAGCTAGATCTCCGCCTCTTTAGGGTTGTCCCCCCCACACCTTCATGTGTATATATAGTGATCTGAGTGGATTTGTGTCTTCTCCCTGCAGGTAGGGGGCGCTCACCTGCTCTGTGACCTGCTGGGGGTGATGCGGAGAGCTCAGGAGACGTGTGAGGAGTCCCTGGCAAACCACAGCCTGTCTGCGGGGGGCTGGCGGCCGGAGGAGGGTGAGTGACGTCATCATCTCAGCTTGTTCCGGATACACGGAGGGCAGGTACAGGGAGCGCAGGTACAGGGAGCGCAGGTACAGGGAGGGCAGGTACAGGGAGCGCAGGTACAGGGAGCGCAGGTACAGGGAGCGCAGGTACAGGGAGCGCAGGTACACGGAGGGCAGGTACACGGAGGGCAGGTACACGGAGGGCAGGTACAGGGAGGGCAGGTACAGGGAGGGCAGGTACAGGGAGGGCAGGTACAGGGAGGGCAGGTACAGGGAGCGCAGGTACAGGGAGGGCGGGTACGGGGAGCGCGGGTACGGGGAGGGCGGGTACGGGGAGGGCGGGTACGGGGAGGGCAGGTACGCGGAGCGCTCAGCCTGCAGTCCATACAGTGGTGCTCCAGCGGCTGGGCTGTACAATTCATGCCGGTGATGGGGGAGGGTGGGGTCAGAGTCCGGGGGGGTCAGTCTGGTTATTCATACGCAGTCTCTGTTACAAAGTTCCATCAGAACAATGTGAAATCGATGATCAATACCCACTGTGAGCGTGTCGAGGCAGAGGCCATGACGTAGGAAGGATCGGAGGGGATTGATCCATACGGCTTGTCATTGTGTTTCAGGATGTGCTGGAATGTGGGACAATATCAGCTGCTGGCCACCGACCCCCCACGGACACACCGCCACCATCCCCTGCCCAGAGATCCTACAGATCATAACCGGCGTCCAAGGTGAGACCACATATCATATCCTCCGGGAGGTGGAAGATGCTCTGCTCCTGGCCTCCTCTCTGACCATATAGTGTATACCCACCACCGGGACATCCCACCTCCAACATGACCCTCCATAAGGTAGAACATGCTCTGCTCCTGGCCTCCTCTCTGACCATATGCTGTATACCCACCACCAGGATATCACACCTCCAACATGACCCAACATAAGGTAGAACATACTCAGCTCCTGGCCTCCTCTCTGACCATATACTGTATACCCACCACCGGGACATCACACCTCCAACATGACCCTCCATAAGGTAGAACATACTCTGCTCCTGGCCTCCTCTCTGACCATATACTGTATAACCACCACCGGGATATCACACCTCCAACATGACCCAACATAAGGTAGAACATACTCAGCTCCTGGCCTCCTCTCTGACCATATACTGTATACCCACCACCGGGACATCACACCTCCAACATGACCCTCCATAAGGTAGAACATGCTCTGCTCCTGGCCTCCTCTCTGACCATATACTGTATACCCACCACCGGGATATCACACCTCCAACATGACCCTCCATAAGGTAGAACATGCTCTGCTCCTGGCCTCCTCAGCTTTTTCTTTACACTCTCCCCAGGACATCACACCTCCAACATGACCCACCATAAGATGGAATTCTCAGCTCAGACTTATTGCTCAGTCTCTCATGGACGGAAGCCATCAAGCTGGTCCCAGCAGTGGTGGTGGATGTAGCTCTGCAGAGGACACATACTTGCCTACAGCCAGGAGTGTTTTATGCTTGCCAGCTGAGAGAAGTGGTAAAGTAATAGGAGGGGTCAGTTGGCCACCACTTGGAATTTTCCACCGTAGAGTCTAGAGACATGGGTCCATCTGCTGAAATTGTCTTCAGTATATGGTGAAGGACAGAAGATCCCGTATAGACGTCACCCCTTAGGTTGGTTCCAGAGTTCAGTGTCTCATGAATGGTTCTGTAGACACCTCACACATGACTTGTCTATTCCTGTAGGATCTGTGAACCGAAACTGTACGGAGAAAGGGTGGTCACTGACTTTTCCACCGATGGACGTGGCCTGCGAGTACAACGTCAATGACACGGAGTCCGAGGACGTGGTAAGGCCTATCATGATTATATGTACAGAAGGGATTGTGAGAAGGTGACCTCTGACCTTGGCCTGTGTTTTATAGCAGGAGTATTATATGCACCTGAAGACCCTGTACACGGTGGGATACGGCATGTCTCTGGCTTCACTGGTGATGGCTCTGATCATTCTGCTATCATTTCGGTGAGTGGAGAGACCTCTGACACAAGATTATACATTCAACATCACACAACAGAGAATGAGATTGGATGACACCACCGAACTCAACACAATCCATCAACCCAACCATTGACACCACCCAACTCATCACACCAACCATTGACACCACCCAATTCAACACAACCCATCACACCAACCACTGACACCACCCAACACAACCCATCACACCAACCACTGACACCACCCAACACAACCCATCACACCAACCACTGACACCACCCAACACAATCCATCACACCAACCATTGACACCACCCACCTCATCACACCAACCATTGACACCACCCAACTCATCACACCAACCATTGACACCACCCAATTCAACACAACCCATCACACCAACCACTGACACCACCCAACACAACCCATCACACCAACCACTGACACCACCCAACACAACCCATCACACCAACCACTGACACCACCCAACACAATCCATCACACCAACCATTGACACCACCCACCTCATCACACCAACCATTGACACCACCCAATCCAACACAACCCATAACACCAACCATTGACACCACCCAACTCATCACACCAACCATTGACACCACCCAATTCAACACAACCCATCACACCAACCACTGACACCACCCAACACAACCCATCACACCAACCACTGACACCACCCAACACAACCCATCACACCAACCACTGACACCACCCAACACAATCCATCACACCAACCATTGACACCACCCACCTCATCACACCAACCATTGACACCACCCAATCCAACACAACCCATCACACCAACCATTGACACCACCCAATTCAACACAACCCATCACACCAACCACTGACACCACCCAACACAACCCATCACACCAACCACTGACACCACCCAACACAACCCATCACACCAACCACTGACACCACCCAACACAACCCATCACACCAACCACTGACACCACCCAACACAATCCATCACACCAACCATTGACACCACCCACCTCATCACACCAACCATTGACACCACCCACCTCATAACACCAACCATTGACACCACCCAATCCAACACAACCCATCACACCAACCATTGACACCACCCAATTCAACACACCAACCATTGACACCACCCAATCCAACACACCAAATCACACCAACCGTTGACACCACCCAATTCAACACAATCCATCACACCAACCATTGACACCACCCAATCCAACACACCAAATCATACCAACTGTTGACACCACCCAATTCAACACAATCCATCACACCAACCATTGACACCACCCAACTCATCACACCAACCATTGACACCACCCAATCCAACACACCAACCATTGACACCACCCAATTCAACACAATCCATCACACCAACCATTGACACCACCCAATTCAACACAATCCATTACACCAACTATTGACACCACCCAATCCAACACACCAAATCACACCAACCATTGACACCACCCAATTCAACACAATCCATCAACCCAATCATTGACACCACCCAACTCATCACACCAACCATTGACACAGTCCAATGCAACACAACCCATCACACCAACCACTGACACCACCCAACACAACCCATCACACCAACCACTGACACCACCCAACACAACCCATCACACCAACCACTGACACCACCCAACACAACCCATCACACCAACCACTGACACCACCCAACACAATCCATCACACCAACCACTGACACCACCCAACACAACCCATCACACCAACCACTGACACCACCCAACACAACCCATCACATCACCCAACCCAGCACAACTCATCACACCAACCATTGACACAACACATATATAAGCAGGGGGTGCAGCGCTGGGGGATCATAAATAATGCATAAAACGTAAATAAAGAATAAAATACTTAAATTGCTTTAAAAAAAAGTGTCTCGGTGTGCGTTGTGTAAACTGTACATAACTATGGTGCAAAACACAAAGTGCAAAAGGTAAAGTCCACACACATGCTATTCCTGTCACTGCGTCGTGACTAATCGGTAACGATAGTGAGTGCCCAGTCCACAATATCCCAGTGGGTTGAGTGCTGAGAGGATCATAAAGATCTCTGTGGTAAATTCAGAAAGGTGGTGATATCCAAACTGATAAAAGACTGCGCACTCACCAGATGCGCAATCAATGCGCATGTAAGAGATAACCCCTCTTAAGGTTTAAATCCAGGAATCCCTCTGGAGTGTGGTCTGGTCTGTTCCCGTGCTCTGCTCACTCAGTTATCAAGCATGGCTCTGTCCTCCTTAGACGTGACTCTGTGGGTGGTAGGAAACTCACAAGGAGCCCCAGAAAGAAAGGAGGCCCAATAGCGTGATACTGCTTGATAATAATAATTCCATCCAGCAAGCATGAGAGTGAAAAACAGTTACTGACCAGATAATCATAAGGTAAGCATACCCTCTATGAATACGTGCAGTTGCATGAAACGCGTCAGGGAGGAGCTACAGTGCAGTGACGGCACCACGTGGGTCCCGGTGGCCATCTTGGATTATCTGGTCAGTAACTGTTTTTCACTCTCATGCTTGCTGGATGGAATTATTATTATTATCAAGCAGTATCACGCTATTGGGCCTCCTTTCTTTCTGGGGCTCCTTGTGAGCTTCCTACCACCCACAGAGTCACGTCTAAGGAGGACAGAGCCATGCTTGATAACTGAGTGAGCAGAGCATGGGAACAGACCAGACCACACTCCAGAGGGATTCCTGGATTTAAACCTTAGGAGGGGTTATCTCTTACATGCGCATATTGATTGCGCATCTGGTGAGTGCGCAGTCTTTTATTAGTTTGGATATCACCACCTTTTTGAATTTACCACAGAGATCTTTATGATCCTCTCAGCACTCAACCCACTGGGATATTGTGGACTGGGCACTCACTATCGTAACGGATTAGTCAGGACGCAGTGACAGGAATAGCATATGTGTGGACTTTACCACCCAACACAACCCATCACACCAACTACTGACACCACCCAACCCAACACACCAAATCACACCAACCATTGACACCGTCCAATGCAACACAACCCATCACACCAACCACTGACGCCACCCAACACAACCCATCACACCAACTACTGACACCACCCAACACAACCCATCACACCAACTACTGACACCAGCCAACACAACCCATCACACCAACTAATGACACCACCCAACCCAACACACCAAATCACACCAACCATTGACACCGTCCAATGCAACACAACCCATCACACCAACCACTGACACCACCCAACACAACCCATCACACCAACTACTGACACCACCCAACACAACCCATCACACCAACTACTGACACCACCCAACACAACCCATCACACCAACTACTGACACCACCCAACACAACCCATCACACCAACCACTGACACCACCCAACACAACCCATCACACCAACCACTGACACCACCCAACACAACCCATCACACCAACCACTGACACCACCCAACACAACCCATCACACCAACCACTGACACCACCCAACACAACCCATCACACCAACCACTGACACCACCCAACACAACCCATCACACCAACCACTGACACCACCCAACACAACCCATCACACCAACTACTGACACCACCCAACACAACCCATCACACCAACTACTGACACCACCCAACACAACTCATCACACCAACCACTGACACCACCCAACACAACCCATCACACCAACCACTGACACCACCCAACACAACCCATCACACCAACTACTGACACCACCCAACACAACCCATCACACCAACTACTGACACCACCCAACACAACCCATCACACCAACTACTGACACCACCCAACACAACCCATCACACCAACTACTGACACCACCCAACACAACCCATCACACCAACTACTGACACCACCCAACACAACCCATCACACCAACCACTGACACCACCCAACACAACCCATCACACCAACTACTGACACCACCCAACACAACCCATCACACCACCCAACCCAGCACAACCCATCACACCAACCACTGACACCACCCAACACAACCCATCACACCAACTACTGACACCACCCAACACAACCCATCACACCAACTACTGACACCACCCAACACAACCCATCACACCAACTAGTGACACCACCCAACACAACCCATCACACCAACTACTGACACCACCCAACACAACCCATCACACCAACTACTGACACCACCCAACACAACCCATCACACCAACTACTGACACCACCCAACACAACCCTTCACACCAACTACTGACTCCACCCAACACAACCCATCACACCACCCAACCCAGCACAACCCATCACACCAACCACTGACACCACCCAACACAACCCATCACACCAACTACTGACACCACCCAACACAACCCATCACACCAACTACTGACACCACCCAACACAACCCATCACACCAACTACTGACACCACCCAACACAATCCATCACACCAACCACTGACACCACCCAACACAACACAACTCATCACGCCACACATTATAACAATGCTGAACGTCACCCCACCAGACATGACATCTATGTGCTTTTCTCTCTCGGAGGGCAGGAGACTGCGCTGTACCCGAAATTACATCCACATGCACCTCTTCATCTCCTTCGTGCTGAGAGCCATGTCCGTCTTCATCAGGGATGCCGTACTCTTCTCTGTAGATGACATCAACCACTGCAGTGTCTACCTGGTAAGAGAACAGCTTTCCATCCACAATCAACCCAGATCAAGGTCTACGGAGACCTATCCCAAGGGTCATGAGTGACCTAGACCAAGGCCTATAGTGACAGATGACCTAGATCAATGTCTATGGCAACAGTCAACCTAGATCAAGGTCTAGCTAGACTTATCTTGAGTCACGAGCAACCAAGACCAAGGCCTATAGTCACAGATGAATTAGATGAATGTCTATGGCCACAAGCAACATAGATCAATGCGAAGCAAGACCTATCCTGAGAGTCACGAGCAATCTAGACCAGGGCCTATGGCCACAGGTGACCTGGATTGATATCTATGGCCACAAGCAACCTAGACTAATGCCTAGGACCTTGCACAACCCTGATTAATGTTTGCAGTCAACAGCAACCGAGAATGATGTCTAGCGAGACCAGTTCCTGGAGGTACAAGCAATCTAATCACAGAGACCCAGATCCAAAATCCATCCTAATGTGTGTAGCAACAAGCCACTTAGATTGCATTCTGTGACCATAAACAACCCAAATCAATGTCTGTGGTCACAAGCAACCCAAATCAATGTCTGTGGTCACAAGCAACCTACATCAGTGTCTGTGGTCACAAGCAACCTACATCAATGTCTGTGGTCACAAGCAACCTACATCAATGTCTGTGGTCACAAGCAACCTACATCAATGTCTGTGGTCACAAGCAACCTACATCAATGTCTGTGGTCACAAGCAACCTACATCCATGTCTGTGGTCACAAGCAACCTACATCAGTGTCTGTGGTCACAAGCAACCTACATCAATGTCTGTGGTCACAAGCAACCTACATCAATGTCTGTGGTCACAAGCAACCTACATCAATGTCTGTGGTCACAAGCAACCTACATCAATGTCTGTGGTCACAAGCAACCTACATCAATGTCTGTGGTCACAAGCAACCTACATCAATGTCTGTGGTCACAAGCAACCTACATCAATGTGCATCATTTTCTAGTTTCAGATTGTGAACCTTTGCATAGAGGATTGGTACCTCTGTCCTGCAGTGATGTGGGGTATTAGGGGATGGGTACCTCTGTCCTGCAGTGATGTGGGGTATTAGGGGATGGGTACCCCTGTCCTGCAGTGATGTGGGGTATTAGGGGATGGGTACCTCTGTCCTCCAGTGATGTGGGGTATTGGGGGATGGGTACCTCTGTCCTCCAGTGATGTGGGGTATTAGGGGATGGTTACTTCTGTCCTGCAGTGATGTGGGGTATTAGGGGATGGGTACCTCTGTCCTGCAGTGATGTGGGGTATTAGGGGATGGGTACTTCTGTCCTGCAGTGATGTGGGGTATTAGGGGATGGGTACCTCTGTCCTGCAGTGATGTGGGGTATTAGGGGGTGGGTACCTCTGTCCTGCAGTGATGTGGGGTATTAGGGGATGGGTACCTCTGTCCTGCAGTGATGTGGGGTATTAGGGGATGGGTACCCCTGTCCTGCAGTGATGTGGGGTATTAGGGGATGGGTACCTCTGTCCTGCAGTGATGTGGGGTATTAGGGGATGGGTACTTCTGTCCTGCAGTGATGTGGGGTATTAGGGGATGGGTACCTCTGTCCTGCAGTGATGTGGGGTATTAGGGGATGGGTACCCCTGTCCTGCAGTGATGTGGGGTATTAGGGGATGGGTACCCCTGTCCTGCAGTGATGTGGGGTATTAGGGGATGGGTACCTCTGTCCTCCAGTGATGTGGGGTATTGGGGGATGGGTACCTCTGTCCTCCAGTGATGTGGGGTATTAGGGGATGGTTACTTCTGTCCTGCAGTGATGTGGGGTATTAGGGGATGGGTACCCCTGTCCTGCAGTGATGTGGGGTATTAGGGGATGGGTACCTCTGTCCTGCAGTGATGTGGGGTATTAGGGGATGGGTACCCCTGTCCTGCAGTGATGTGGGGTATTAGGGGATGGGTACCTCTGTCCTCCAGTGATGTGGGGTATTGGGGGATGGGTACCTCTGTCCTCCAGTGATGTGGGGTATTGGGGGATGGGTACCTCTGTCCTCCAGTGATGTGGGGTATTAGGGGATGGTTACTTCTGTCCTGCAGTGATGTGGGGTATTAGGGGGTGGGTACCTCTGTCCTGCAGTGATGTGGGGTATTAGGGGATGGGTACCTCTGTCCTGCAGTGATGTGGGGTATTAGGGGGTGGGTACCTCTGTCCTGCAGTGATGTGGGGTATTAGGGGATGGGTACCCCTGTCCTGCAGTGATGTGGGGTATTAGGGGATGGGTACCTCTGTCCTGCAGTGATGTGGGGTATTAGGGGGTGGGTACCCCTGTTTTGCAGTGATGTGGGGTATTAGAGGGTGGGTACCCCTGTTTTGCAGTGATGTGGGGTATTAGGGGATGGGTACCCCTGTCCTGCAGTGATGTGGGGTATTAGGGGATGGGTACCTCTGTCCTCCAGTGATGTGGGGTATTAGGGGGTGGGTACTCCTGTCCTCCAGTGATGTGGGGTATTAGGGGGTGGGTACCCCTGTCCTGCAGTGATGTGGGGTATTAGGGGATGGGTACTTCTGTCCTGCAGTGATGTGGGGTATTAGGGGGTGGGTACTTCTGTCCTGCAGTGATGTGGGGTATTAGGGGATGGGTACCTCTGTCCTGTAGTGATGTGGGGTATTAGGGGGTGGGTACTTCTGTCCTGCAGTGATGTGGGGTATTAGGGGGTGGGTACTTCTGTCCTGCAGTGATGTGGGGTATTAGGGGATGGGTACCTCTGTCCTGCAGTGATGTGGGGTATTAGGGGATGGGTACCCCTGTCCTCCAGTGATGTGGGGTATTAGGGGGTGGGTACCCCTGTCCTGCAGTGATTTGGGGTATTAGGGGATGGGTACCCCTGTCCTGCAGTGATGTGGGGTATTAGGGGATGGGTACCCCTGTCCTCCAGTGATGTGGGGTATTAGGGGGTGGGTACCCCTGTCCTGCAGTGATTTGGGGTATTAGGGGGTGGGTACCCCTGTCCTGCAGTGATGTGGGGTATTAGGGGGTGGGTACCTCTGTCCTCCAGTGATGTGGGGTATTAGGGGGTGGGTACCTCTGTATATAATGTGTATCTCTGGGTGGCCATTGCTGTATATATAATATATACCTCTCCTGCTCTCTCCTGTCTGCAGAAGGACTGTAAGTACGTCATGGTCTTCTTCCAGTATTGCATTATGGCCAATTACAGCTGGCTGCTTGTGGAGGGGCTCTACCTGCACACACTTCTGGTGGTCTCCTTCTTCTCCGAGTGGAAGTACTTCTGCTGGTATATTGCCCTCGGCTGGGGTAAGAAGCTGGTGGGGGGGGGCAGAGAATTGAAGACAATTCAATTGTCCTGGTGTGGGGTATTGGGGGTCTCAGTACCTCTGTCCTGGTGTGGGGTATTGGGGGTCTCTGTACCTCTGCCCTGGTGTGGGGTATTGGGGGTCTCAGTACTTCTGCCCTGGTGTGGGGTATTGGGGGTGTCTGTACCTCTGCCCTGGTGTGGGGTGTTGGGGGTTGGGTACCTCTGCCCTGGTGTGGGGTATTGGGGGTCTCGGTACCTCTGTCCTGGTGTGGGGTATTGGGGGTCTCGGTACCTGGTCCTGGTGTGGGGTATTGGGGGTCTCGGTACCTTGGTCCTGGTGTGGGGTATTGGGGGTCTCGGTACCTCTGCCCTGGTGTGGGGTATTGGGGGTCTCGGTACCTCTGCCCTGGTGTGGGGTATTGGGGGTCTCGGTACCTCTGCCCTGGTGTGGGGTATTGGGGGTCTCGGTACCTTGGTCCTGGTGTGGGGTATTGGGGGTTGGGAACCTCTGTCCTGGTGTGGGGTATTGGGGGTCTCTGTACCTCTGTCCTGGTGTGGGGTATTGGGGGTCTCTGTACCTCTGCCCTGGTGTGGGGTATTGGGGGTCTCTGTACCTCTGCCCTGGTGTGGGGTATTGGGGGTCTCTGTACCTCTGCCCTGGTGTGGGGTATTGGGGGTCTCTTTACCTCTGCCCTGGTGTGGGGTATTGGGGGTCTCAGTATTTCTGCCCTGGTGTGGGGTATTGGGGGTGTCTGTACCTCGGTCCTGGTGTGGGGTGTTGGGGGTTGGGTACCTCTGCCCTGGTGTGGGGTATTGGGGGTCTCTGTACCTCTGCCCTGGTGTGGGGTATTGGGGGTTTCTGTACCTCTGCCCTGGTGTGGGGTATTGGGGGTTTCTGTACCTCTGCCCTGGTGTGGGGTATTGGGGGTTTCTGTACCTCTGCCCTGGTGTGGGGTATTGGGGGTTTCTGTACCTCTGCCCTGGTGTGGGGTGTTGGGGGTTGGGTACCTCTGCCCTGGTGTGGGGTGTTGGGGGTTGGGTACCTCTGCCCTGGTGTGGGGTATTGGGGGTTGCGGTACCTCTGCCCTGGTGTGGGGTATTGGGGGTCTCGGTACCTCTGCCCTGGTGTGGGGTATTGGGGGTTGGGTACCTCTGTCCTGGTGTGGGGTATTGGGGGTCTCGGTACCTCTGCCCTGGTGTGGGGTATTGGGGGTCTCGGTACCTCTGCCCTGGTGTAGGGTATTGGGGGTCTCGGTGCCTCTGTCCTGGTGTGGGGTATTGGGGGTCTCTGTACCTCTGCCCTGGTGTGGAGTATTGGGGGTTGGGTACCTCTGCCCTGGTGTGGGGTATTGGGGGTCTCGGTACCTCTGCCCTGGTGTGGGGTATTGGGGGTCTCGGTACCTCTGCCCTGGTGTGGGGTATTGGGGGTTGGGTACCTCTGTCCTGGTGTGGGGTATTGGGGGTTGGCTACCTCTGCCCTGGTGTGGGGTATTGGGGGTCTCAGTACCTCGGTCCTGGTGTGGGGTATTGGGGGTCTCGGTACCTCTGCCCTGGTGTGGGGTATTGGGGGTCTCGGTACCTCTGCCCTGGTGTGGGGTATTGGGGGTTGGGTACCTCTGTCCTGGTGTGGGGTATTGGGGGTCTCGGCCCCTCGGTCCCGCCATGCTAGTATGAAGACACATCTTGGTGAAGCTCTGTAGGGGTCTGGTTGCCGGCTCTCCTCTGATCGCTCGTCTCTCCGTCCTCCAGGCTCTCCTCTGGTCTTCATCATCGCCTGGTCTGTGTGCCGCCATCTGTACGAGAATACCGGGTGAGCGCCTGTTAGTTCATGCAGTGGGGGAGGGGTATACGGGGGGGGGTATACGGGGGAGGGGTGGGGTACATGGGAGGAAAGGGGGGGATACGGGGGGGGGGGTATACAGGGGAGGGAAGGGGGGTACAGGGGAGGGGGGATACGGTGGGGTATAGGGGAGGGAAGGGGGTGTTCCCCAACATACAGCCATCCTGAGTCACACAGATCAGATACTGGATGACGTCTCTGGTGGTCACCCCAAATCTCTCCCCAAATTGTTCAATAATCAGAAAACCAAAATATTCTTCCCTAACCCCAGACTGTCTTCAGGGGCCCCGGGGCCCCTTAGGAAGAGATGCATGTGACCCGAGTCATAGGTGGGGCCCCATGGATATACTGATATTATTACCCCTTTTGGGTTCTCGTTGTCATTGGCGTCCTTTTGGGGAGATTTCCCTTCATTTCCTGTCCTGAAGACCCAACAGGAAGTGTGAGAATCGGGGGGATCTCCTCTACAGAGTATTGTGTTCAGGATTTCCCGCGGTGATCCTGCCAGTAACACAGTTCCTGTCCCAGGGTGACAACGCTCACTGCACTGTATCACTGGAGGAGCAGCGTTGTCACCCTGGGAGAGGACTACAGAACACCTCCCCCTCTTCTTCTCTCCATAGCACAGGGATGCTGGGGAACTGAGAACCTTGTCTGAGACTCAGGGTCCTGGATTTCTGGCAGGATCAACAGGAAACTTCTGTACTTACTGAAAATGTTCTTAACCTGTCAGAGGAAAAGGAAAGCAGCCGCCATAGCTGAGGATCGGCAATATCGGACATTTTGGGTTTAGATCGATTTTTCTAGGAAGATTCTGGAAGTTTGTGTGAATGTTTGTAAATGGCGCGTGACGCAGCGCTTGTATCCCGCGAGGAGCGACGGCGGCTGTGACAGCGATTTCTGCTTCTCCTGCAGGTGCTGGAACATCAATTCTGACGCCAGTATCTGGTGGATCATCCGCGGGCCGGTCATCCTCGCCATCTTTGTGAGTGGGGGGGCGGAGTCTGGTACTATATCTGTTGTATGTTCTGCGGACATGATGACGTCCCCAAAAAGGAGAACTTCCACCAATCCCCTCCCGTGTCACACATACATGACAGGTCCTCTTCTTTCAGTTCACGGCCCATCATTACCAGAGAATCCGCCATTTATAGGTCAGTCTACTGCATTGACACCCATTTCCAGCTCTGGTCCGGAGTTCCTCCAACACAGGGCGGAGCCCCCGGGGAGAGCGGATATAGTGAATGCGGGGTCCGGGGAGAGCGGATATAGTGAATGCGGGGTCCGGGGAGAGCGGATATAGTGAATGCGGGGTCCGGGGAGAGCGGATATAGTGAATGCGGGGTCCGGGGAGAGCGGATACAGTGAATGCGGGGTCCGGGGAGAGAGGATATAGTGAATGCGGGGTCCGGGGAGAGAGGATATAGTGAATGCGGGGTCCGGGGAGAGAGGATATAGTGAATGCAGGGTCCGGGGAGAGCGGATACAGTGAATGCGGGGTCCGGGGAGAGCGGATACAGTGAATGCGGGGTCCGGGGAGAGAGGATATAGTGAATGCGGGGTCCGGGGAGAGCGGATATAGTGAATGCGGGGTCCGGGGAGAGCGGATACAGTGAATGCGGGGTTCGGGGAGAGCGGATACAGTGAATGCTGGGTCCGGGGAGAGCGGATATAGTGAATGCGGGGTCCGGGGAGAGCGGATATAGTGAATGCGGGGTCCGGGGAGAGCGGATACAGTGAATGCGGGGTCCGGGGAGAGAGGATATAGTGAATGCGGGGTCCGGGGAGAGCGGATATAGTGAATGCGGGGTCCGGGGAGAGCGGATACAGTGAATGCGGGGTTCGGGGAGAGCGGATACAGTGAATGCTGGGTCCGGGGAGAGCGGATATAGTGAATGCGGGGTCCGGGGAGAGCGGATATAGTGAATGCGGGGTCCGGGGAGAGCGGATATAGTGAATGCGGGGTCCAAGGAGAGCGGATATGGTGAATGCGGGGTCCGGGGAGAGCGGATATAGCGAATGAGGGGTCCGGGGAGAGCGGATCTCTGCTCTCCCCTCTGTCAGCGTGCTGGAAATGGTTAACCCCTGGCAGGCACACAAGGTTGTCTCTGTGATCATGTGACTGGAAGCTGCACTGATTGGCTGCGGGTCATTACTATTGATCAAAAGAACACCGAAGACCGCATCTGCTGGGAATTCTGAGTAGTGACATCACAATGACATCACTCTATAATGACATCACGATTATTTGTAGCAATGATTGGTTGAGGAGTAATTTGGCCCCTCCCTCTGCTCTACAGATAAACTTCATCCTGTTTGTGAGAATCATCCGAATTCTGATGAAGAAGCTGAGAACGTCGGACGTCTGGGGGAACGACTTCAACCAATACAAGTGAGGGAGAGCCCACTGATAATATGGGGGGGGGAACGACTTCAACCAATACAAGTGAGGGAGAGCCCACTGATAATATGGGGGGGAACGACTTCAACCAATACAAGTGAGGGAGAGCCCACTGATAATATGGGGGGGAACGACTTCAACCAATACAAGTGAGGAGAGTCCACTGATAATATGGGGGGGAACGACTTCAACCAATACAAGTGAGGGAGAGCCCACTGATAATATGGGGGGGAACGACTTCAACCAATACAAGTGAGGGAGAGCCCACTGATAATATGGGGGGGGAGCGACTTCAACCAATACAAGTGAGGGAGAGCCCACTGATAATATGGGGGGGAGCGACTTCAACCAATACAAGTGAGGGAGAGCCCACTGATAATATGGGGGGGAACGACTTCAACCAATACAAGTGAGGGAGAGCCCACTGATAATATGGGGGGGAGCGACTTCAACCAATACAAGTGAGGGAGAGCCCACTGATAATATGGGGGGGGGAGCGACTTCAACCAATACAAGTGAGGGAGAGCCCACTGATAATATGGGGGGGGAACGACTTCAACCAATACAAGTGAGGGAGAGCCCACTGATAATATGGGGGGGAGCGACTTCAACCAATACAAGTGAGGGAGAGCCCACTGATAATATGGGGGGGGGGGAAGCGACTTCAACCAATACAAGTGAGGGAGAGCCCACTGATAATATGGGGGGGGGGGAGCGACTTCAACCAATACAAGTGAGGGAGAGCCCACTGATAATATGGGGGGGAGCGACTTCAACCAATACAAGTGAGGGAGAGCCCACTGATAATATGGGGGGGGGAGCGACTTCAACCAATACAAGTGAGGGAGAGCCCACTGATAATATGGGGGGGGAACGACTTCAACCAATACAAGTGAGGGAGAGCCCACTGATAATATGGGGGGGAGCGACTTCAACCAATACAAGTGAGGGAGAGCCCACTGATAATATGGGGGGGAACGACTTCAACCAATACAAGTGAGGGAGAGCCCACTGATAATATGGGGGGAACGACTTCAACCAATACAAGTGAGGGAGAGCCCACTGATAATATGGGGGGGAACGACTTCAACCAATACAAGTGAGGGAGAGCCCACTGATATATGGGGGGGGGAGCGACTTCAACCAATACAAGTGAGGGAGAGCCCACTGATAATATGGGGGGGGGAACGACTTCAACCAATACAAGTGAGGGAGAGCCCACTGATAATAGTGGGGGGGAACGACTTTCAACCAATACAAGTGAGGGAGAGCCCACTGATAATATGGGGGGGAACGACTTCAACCAATACAAGTGAGGGAGAGCCCACTGATAATATGGGGGGAACGACTTCAACCAATACAAGTGAGGGAGAGCCCACTGATAATATGGGGGGGAACGACTTCAACCAATACAAGTGAGGGAGAGCCCACTGATAATATGGGGGGGAGCGACTTCAACCAATACAAGTGAGGGAGAGGCCCACTGATAATATGGGGGGGGAGCGACTTCAACCAATACAAGTGAGGGAGAGCCCCACTGATAATATGGGGGGAACGACTTCAACCAATACAAGTGAGGGAGAGCCCACTGATAATATGGGGGGGAGCGACTTCAACCAATACAAGTGAGGAGAGCCCACTGATAATATGGGGGGGGGAGCGACTTCAACCAATACAAGTGAGGGAGAGCCCACTGATAATATGGGGGGGGAACGACTTCAACCAATACAGTGAGGGAGAGCCCACTGATAATATGGGGGGGAGCGACTTCAACCAATACAAGTGAGGGAGAGCCCACTGATAATATGGGGGGGGGGGGAAGCGACTTCAACCAATACAAGTGAGGGAGAGCCCACTGATAATATGGGGGGGGGGGAGCGACTTCAACCAATACAAGTGAGGAGAGCCCACTGATAATATGGGGGGGAGCGACTTCAACCAATACAAGTGAGGGAGAGCCCACTGATAATATGGGGGGGGGAGCGACTTCAACCAATACAAGTGAGGGAGAGCCCACTGATAATATGGGGGGGGAACGACTTCAACCAATACAAGTGAGGGAGAGCCCACTGATAATATGGGGGGAGCGACTTCAACCAATACAAGTGAGGGAGAGCCCACTGATAATATGGGGGGGGGGGGAGCGACTTCAACCAATACAAGTGAGGGAGAGCCCACTGATAATATGGGGGGGGGGGAGCGACTTCAAACCAATACAAGTGAGGGAGAGCCCACTGATAATATGGGGGGGGGGAGCGACTTCAACCAATACAAGTGAGGGAGAGCCCACTGATAATATGGGGGGGAGCGACTTCAACCCAATACAAGTGAGGGAGAGCCCACTAATAATATGGGGGGGGGGAGCGACTTCAACCAATACAAGTGAGGGAGAGCCCACTGATAATATGGGGGGGGGGGAGCGACTTCAACCAATACAAGTGAGGGAGAGCCCACTGATAATATGGGGGGGAACGACTTCAACCAATACAAGTGAGGGAGAGCCCACTGATAATATGGGGGGGAACGACTTCAACCAATACAAGTGAGGGAGAGCCCACTGATAATATGGGGGGGAACGACTTCAACCAATACAAGTGAGGGAGAGCCCACTGATAATATGGGGGGAGCGACTTCAACCAATACAAGTGAGGGAGAGCCCACTGATAATATGGGGGGAGCGACTTCAACCCAATACAAGTGAGGGAGAGCCCACTGACAATATGGGGGGGGAACGACTTCAACCAATACAAGTGAGGGAGAGCCCACTGATAATATGGGGGGGAACGACTTCAACCAATACAAGTGAGGGAGAGCCCACTGATAATATGGGGGGGAACGACTTCAACCAATACAAGTGAGGGAGAGCCCACTGATAATATGGGGGGGAACGAACTTCAACCAATACAAGTGAGGGAGAGCCCACTGATAATATGGGGGGGAACTACTTCAACCAATACAAGTGAGGGAGAGCCCACTGATAATATGGGGGGGAACGACTTCAACCAATACAAGTGAGGGAGAGCCACTGATAATATGGGGGGGAGCGACTTCAACCAATACAAGTGAGGGAGAGCCCACTGATAATATGGGGGGGAGCGACTTCAACCAATACAAGTGAGGGAGAGCCCACTGATAATATGGGGGGGAACGACTTCAACCAATACAAGTGAGGGAGAGCCCACTGATAATATGGGGGGGAGCGACTTCAACCAAGACAAGTGAGGGAGAGCCCACTGATAATATGGGGGGGGAACGACTTCAACCAATACAAGTGAGGAGAGCCCACTGATAATATGGGGGGGGAGGGAGCGACTTCAACCAATACAAGTGAGGGAGAGCCCACTGATAATATGGGGGGGGGGAGCGACTTCAAACCAATACAAGTGAGGGAGAGCCCACTGATAATATGGGGGGGAGCGACTTCAACCAATACAAGTGAGGGAGAGCCCACTAATAATATGGGGGGGGGGAGCGACTTCAACCAATACAAGTGAGGGAGAGCCCACTGATAATATGGGGGGGGGGAGCGACTTCAACCAATACAAGTGAGGGAGAGCCCACTGATAATATGGGGGAACGACTTCAACCAATATCAAGTGAGGGAGAGCCCACTGATAATATGGGGGGGAACGACTTCAACCAATACAAGTGAGGGAGAGCCCACTGATAATATGGGGGGGAACGACTTCAACCAATACAAGTGAGGGAGAGCCCACTGATAATATGGGGGGAGCGACTTCAACCAATACAAGTGAGGGAGAGCCCACTGATAATATGGGGGGGAGCGACTTCAACCAATACAAGTGAGGGAGAGCCCACTGATAATATGGGGGGGGAACGACTTCAACCAATACAAGTGAGGGAGAGCCCACTGATAATATGGGGGGGGAACGACTTCAACCAATACAAGTGAGGGAGAGCCCACTGATAATATGGGGGGGAACGACTTCAACCAAATACAAGTGAGGGAGAGCCCACTGATATATGGGGGGGAACGACTTCAACCATAACAAGTGAGGGAGACCCACTGATATATGGGGGGGAACTACTCAACCAATACAAGTGAGGGAGAGCCCACTGATAATATGGGGGGGAACGACTTCAACCAATACAAGTGAGGAGAGCCCACTGATAATATGGGGGGGGAGCGACTTCAACCAATACAAGTGAGGGAGAGCCCACTGATAATATGGGGGGGAGCGACTTCAACCAATACAAGTGAGGGAGAGCCCACTGATAATATGGGGGGGAACGACTTCAACCAATACAAGTGAGGGAGAGCCCACTGATAATATGGGGGGGAGCGACTTCAAACCAATACAAGTGAGGGAGAGCCCACTGATAATATGGGTGGGGAACGACTTCAACCAATACAAGTGAGGGAGAGCCCACTGATAATATGGGGGGGGAACCGACTTCAACCAATACAAGGTGAGGGAGAGCCCACTGATAATATGGGGGGGAACGACTTCAACCAATACAAGTGAGGGAGAGCCCACTGATAATATGGGGGGGAACGACTTCAACCAATACAAGTGAGGGAGAGCCCACTGATAATATGGGGGGGAACGACTTCAACCAATACAAGTGAGGGAGAGCCCACTGATAATATGGGGGGGGAGCGACTTCAACCAATACAAGTGAGGGAGAGCCCACTGATAATATGGGGGGAGCGACTTCAACCAATACAAGTGAGGGAGAGCCCACTGATAATATGGGGGGGAGCGACTTCAACCAATACAAGTGAGGGAGAGCCCACTGATAATATGGGGGGGGAACGACTTCAACCAATACAAGTGAGGGAGAGCCCACTGATAATATGGGGGGGGAGCGACTTCAACCAATACAAGTGAGGGAGAGCCCACTGATAATATGGGGGGGAACGACTTCAACCAATACAAGTGAGGGAGAGCCCACTGATAATATGGGGGGGAACGACTTCAACCAATACAAGTGAGGGAGAGCCCACTGATAATATGGGGGGGAACGACTTCAACCAATACAAGTGAGGGAGAGCCCACTGATAATATGGGGGGGGAGCGACTTCAACCAATACAAGTGAGGGAGAGCCCACTGATAATATGGGGGGAGCGACTTCAACCAATACAAGTGAGGGAGAGCCCACTGATAATATGGGGGGGAGCGACTTCAACCAATACAAGTGAGGGAGAGCCCACTGATAATATGGGGGGGAACGACTTCAACCAATACAAGTGAGGGAGAGCCCACTGATAATATGGGGGGGGGGGAGGGACTTCAACCAATACAAGTGAGGGAGAGCCCACTGATAATATGGGGGGAACGACTTCAACCAATACAAGTGAGGAGAGCCCACTGATAATATGGGGGGAACTACTTCAACCAATACAAGTGAGGGAGAGTCCACTGATAATATGGGGGGGGAACTACTTCAACCAATACAAGTGACGGAGAGCCCACTGATAATATGGGGGGGGGGGGAACGACTTCAACCAATACAAGTGAGGGAGAGCCCACTGATAATATGGGGGGGAGCGACTTCAACCAATACAAGTGAGGGAGAGCCCACTGATAATATGGGGGGGAACGACTTCAACCAATACAAGTGAGGGAGAGCCCACTGATAATATGGGGGGGGAACGACTTCAACCAATACAAGTGAGGGAGAGCCCACTGATAATATGGGGGGGGGCGACTTCAACCAATACAAGTGAGGGAGAGCCCACTGATAATATTGGGGGGGGATGTACTCGGCACTCAGTGCTGGGAGAGCCCACTGATAATATGGGGGGGGGGGTGTACTCAGCACTCTGTACTGGGAGAGTCCACTGATAATATGGGGGGGGGATGTACTCGGCACTTAGTACTGGGAGAGTCCACTGATAATATGGGGGGGTGTACTCGGCCCTCAGTGCTGGGAGAGCCGACTGATAATATGGGGGGGTGTACTCGGCCCTCAGTGCTGGGAGAGCCCACTGATAATATGGGGGGGTGTACTCGGCCCTCAGTGCTTGGAAAGCCACTGATAATATGGGGGGGTGTACTCGGCCCTCAGTGCTGGGAGAGCCCACTGATAATATGGGGGGGTGTACTCGGCCCTCAGTGCTGGGAGAGCCCACTGATAATATGGGGGGGAACGACTTCAACCAATACAAGTGAGGGAGAGCCCACTGATAATATGGGGGGGAACGACTTCAACCAATACAAGTGAGGGAGAGCCCACTGATAATATGGGGGGGGGGCGACTTCAACCAATACAAGTGAGGGAGAGCCCACTGATAATATTGGGGGGGATGTACTCGGCACTTAGTACTGGGAGAGTCCACTGATAATATGGGGGGGTGTACTCGGCCCTCAGTGCTGGGAGAGCCGACTGATAATATGGGGGGGTGTACTCGGCCCTCAGTGGCTGGGAGAGCCCACTGATAATATGGGGGGGTGTACTCGGCCCTCAGTGCTTGGAAAGCCCACTGATAATATGGGGGGGTGTACTCGGCCCTCAGTGCTGGGAGAGCCCACTGATAATATGGGGGGGTGTACTCGGCCCTCAGTGCTGGGAGAGCCCACTGATAATATGGGGGGGGATGTACTCGGCACTCAGTGCTGGGAGAGCCCACTGATACTATGGGGGGGGGATGTACTCGGCACTCAGTGCTGGGAGAGCCCACTGATAATATGGGGGGGATGTACTCGGCACTCAGTGCTGGGAGAGCCCACTGATAATATGGGGGGGTGTACTCGGCAGTACTGGGAGAGCCCACTGATAATATGGGGGGGGATGTACTCGGCACTCAGTGCTGGGAGAGCCCACTGATAATATGGGGGGGGATGTACTCGGCACTCAGTGCTGGGAGAGCCCACTGATAATATGGGGGGGGATGTACTCGGCACTCAGTGCTGGGAGAGCCCACTGATAATATGGGGGGGTGTACTCAGCACTCAGTGCTGGGAGAGCCCACTGATAATATGGGGGGGTGTACTCAGCACTCAGTGCTGGGAGAGCCCACTGATAATATGGGGGGGTGTACTCGGCACTCAGTGCTGGGAGAGCCCACTGATAATATGGGGGGGTGTACTCAGCACTCAGTGCTGGGAGAGCCCACTAATATGGGGGGGTGTACTCGGCACTCGGTGCTGGGAGAGCCCACTGATAATATGGGGGGGGATGTACTCGGCACTCGGGTGCTGGGAGAGCCCACTGATAGTATGAGGGGGGGGGGTGTTCTCGGCACTCAGTACTGGGAGAGTCCACTGATAATATTGGGGGGGGGGCGATGTACTCGGCTGTACCCCAGGGCCGGTGACAGGTCCTCTTTTGGGTGTATTTCTCAGCGAAGGTTCGTCCATGTTGGGGGGGGAATCGTCCTCTGGAGGGTGTTTGTTGCCCCTTTGGGTGGATTTCTCATCTATTTGAACTGAAAGTGAAGACAACCCCCCCCCCCCCTCAGAGAGGTGAAATCATCCAATTGGGACACGGCTGTGGGGCATTTCCCGGCACTTTTTGAGATTTCCTTCACCTTCCAGTTGTATCCCGGAGAGCAGAGAGATCACCCGGCGGGTTCCCTTCCCTCTGATTCGCAGACTGGATCTCTGGGAACAGCTGTTACCCGTAGCAGCCAGTTTCTCCATGCCCGGCCACTGATGACACCTGGCTGGTTGTCGCGGATCCCCGTGTAGTCCACCCCCCCTCCCCCCAGCTCTGCAATCTCTGTGTCTCACTTTATACCTCTTCCCGGCAGGCGTCTGGCCAGGTCGACGCTCCTCCTCATCCCGCTATTCGGCGTTCATTACATCATCTTCGCCTTCTTCCCGGAGGATGTGAGCAGCGGCACCGTGGAGATCCGGCTGTCCTTCGAGCTCGCCCTCGGCTCCTTCCAGGTGACGTCACTCCGCCGCCCGGGGGGTCCATTGTCTCAGTGCCGGCCCAATTCACAGAAATCACGGAGACCGAT